>NC_051180.1:191521675-191821675 GCF_013339695.2 Rhipicephalus sanguineus
GAAAGGGAAGACAAAGAGAAAGATAGAAGGCGAGAGAGTGAGTACAGATGTAGAAAAAGAATAAGAATGAAAAACAACGAAAGAAGCGCGAGAGTCAACTACAGAGTGAGAAAGAAACAAGAAAGGGAAGACAAAGAGAAAGATATAAGGCTAAGAGTGAGTACAGGGGGAGAAAAAGAAATAAGAAAGGGAAGAACAGACATAAAGATAGAAGGCGAGAAAGCGACTACAGAGGAGATAAAGAAACAAAAGGGAAGACAAAGAGAAGATAGAAGGCGATAGAGTGTTATAGAGGGAGAAAAAGAAATAAGAAAGGGAAGAAACAGACAGAAAGATAGAAGGCGAGAGAGCGACTACAGAGGGAGAGAAAGAAACAAGAAAGGGAAGACAAAGAGAAAGATAGAAGGCGAGAGAGTGAGTACAGAGGGAGAAAAAGAAATAAGAAAGGGAAGAAACAGAGAGAAAGATAGAAGGCGAGAGAGCGACTACAGAGGGAGAGAAAGAAACAAGAAAGGGAAGACAAAGAGAAAGATAGAAGGCGAGAGAGTGAGTACAGAGGGAGAAAAAGAAATAAGAAAGGGAAGAAACAGAGAGAAAGATAGAAGGCGAGAGAGCGACTACAGAGGGAGAGAAAAGAAACAAGAAAGGGAAGAACAGAGAAAGATTGAAGGCGAGAGAGTGAGTACAGAGGGAGAAGATAGAATGGAAGAAACACTAAGATGAGAAGGCGAGAGAGCGACTACAGATGGAGAGAAGACTAGAAGGGCAGAAACCAGAAGATTGAGGCAGATAGAGTGAGTACAGAGGGAGAAGAAAATAAGACAGGGAAGAAGCAGGAGAGGAAAGATAGAAGGGCGAGAGGAGCGACTACAGAGGAGAGAAGAAACTAGAAGGGTAAGAAACAGAGAGAAAGATTAGAGGCGAAGAGATCGAGTACAGAGGGAGAGAAAAGAAATAAGAAAGGAAAGGAAACAGAGAGAAGATAGGAAGGCGAGGAGAGCGACTACAGAGGGAAGAGAAATTAAGAAAGGGAATAAGAACAGAGAGAAAGATAGAAGGCGAGAGAGACGACTACAGAGGGAGAGCATATAAGAAAGGGAGAAACAGAGAGAAAGATAGAAGGCGAGATCGAGACTACAGAGGGAGAAAAAGAAATAGAAAGGAACTAAGAGGAGAGAATAAGAAACGGAGAAGAAACGATGAGAAAAGATAGAAGGCGAGAGAGCGACTACAGAGGGAGAGAAATAAGAAAGGGAAGAAACAGAGAGAAAGATAGAAGGCGAGAGATCGACTACAGAGGGAGAGAAAGAATTAAGAAAGGAAAGAAAGAGAGAAAGATGGAAGGCGAGAGAGCAACTACAGAGGGAGAAAAGGAAATAAGAAAGGGAAGAAACAGAGAGAAAGATAGAAGGCGAGAGAGCGACTACAGAGGGAGAGAAATAAAGGGAAGAAACAGAGAGAAAGATAGAAGGCGAGAGATCGACTACACAGAGGGAGAGAGAGAAAGAAATGGATAAAGGCTAGAAATAGGAAAAGGCAGAAGGCAAGAGACCAACTACACAGAGAGAGAGAGATTAAGAAGCAAAGATATAGAATGAAATAGAAATAAAAGAAAGAAAGTGAAGGAAGAGAGAAAAAGACAGAAATACCCAGAGTTAGAAGGCAAGAGATAAACAGAGAAAAAGATAGAAGGTGAGAGCCCTACTACAGAGGGATAGAGATACAGATAGAAATAACAAATATAAGAAACTGATAAAAAGATAGATGGCGAGAGACTGACTACAGGGAGAGAAATATAGAGAAAAAAAGAAGGAAAGTGAGAGAAAGTAGAAAGGCAGCGACAGAAATAGATAGAGAGAGAAAGAGATATAAAGCAAGATAGGAAAAAAAGAGAGAGCACGGCCATGTATAGTACGGTGAAGCAAGTATAGTTTGCCGTGTGGTGTAATGGAACTGTCTTCTTCATGAACAACTACGCGGTCTCTGTATCTTCTTCATCTTTGTCATCTTCCTCTTCTTCTTCTAGTCCGCCAGCGCTGCTGTGACACAGCCTTGCGCAACTTTGTGCAAGCTGCGCTAATTTTTGCATTATCTTGCTTGTCTTGGCTGTGTTGAAGATGACTAAAGTAAATCCCTTGTCATGTAAATGAAATCTCTGCGGTGTGAACCACCTTCCTTATTAGTTTATCTTTCACTGCCTTAGATTCAATGCCCTCTTTGTGAAAACAAGTGCTGTTTCTCTGGAATGTATGTGCGAGCCACTTGGGAATTCTTGGGGTGTCATGTGACGTTCCATATGTGGAATGTGACTGGCATATGCTATGTTTTTCCATTCAAGGGGATGTTGATCGGTTGTGTTGCAGATAGTGGCACCAACCATCACGAGCCCCAGCTGTCAGGAGCAATTGACCGAAGCCTCCAAGGAGGTTGGCAAGAGTGTGGATGCCATTGTGGCCAGTTGTGAGGAGGCCACCCACCAGGAGCCCCTGCTGTCCGATCTGCGTGCAGCGGCCGCACAGGTCAGCCGGGCCCTTGAAGAACTGCTGCTGCTCATCCGAGGGGCACCCGAACGGCGTGCACGGGCCACACTGGCACAGGACGGGGCACTGGACACCATTTTGGACGCCACTGACCGGCTCTTCTCCAGCACTGGGGATGCACCGGAGATGGTGCGACAGGCCAAGGTATGTTCAAACATTAGCCACTGGCAGGCAGGACGTTTTGACTATGGTAATTCTAAATAGCTATGGGTCAAGCTGTGGTCAATTTATTATTTTTGATTTATTAGTTTGGTGTAGGTGGATTGATGCACTGCTCGCGTATAGCCTGCAAGAAAAGTACAGAAAACTCTGTGCATCAATTTGAATGTGTGGGTTATATGCAAATTTCGGTGTGGCTTTGTGGCATTGCAATGAAGGTAGCAGCAACAGCTGAAACTGATACCATGCGGGGCACCACTTTTGACGAAGAAACATGTCACTTGCTTTCACGATTGCATAGCTGAACTTTGTCAGCATTGCCTCTGTGTGTCTGCCATTAGGCTTAGCTATCGCTCTTGTGATGTGCATCCAAAGTACAGGTTGGAGCCAAAGGATCGAAACACGATGTGCTGTAGAGGTTGTATGAACAGCAATAAGGGCCTCAGACAAGCTGCCACAACATTGGCCCGCCAGGCCCTTAATCCTGCTCATAAAACCTCTGTAGCATCTTACGATGTAGATTTCATGGTGCAGCAGCAGCAGTTTCTCAACGACTTTCATGTCCACTGCAGTTCCAGTGCCATCCATAATTATGACATTGGTACGCAGCAGGACAGTCACTTAAGGTGCTTACAAGGCACGGTTCCTGGGTGTCATAGCCGGTCGTTACGCTTGATCTGCGGGCAGCTATACTGGTTCAAATCTTCGGTCAATGACTGCACCAATGTGGTTTAGCGGTACCGAGAAACAAATCTCGGGAGCACTCTTGCAAGATAATGAATTTCATGGGTAAGTATGGTCATGAACAATGACTGTTGTTGGGAAGATGTGTGTTGGCGTTGTTAATTGCCCTTGCGTTCCTGTGCACTCTTTATTTTCCTTGTCTTGGTGGCCAAGGATCCGCTTACGACCAAGTGGTCATGTGTGGTGTTCACTAAAGCACTGACTGTGTAGCCATCTAGCAGCATGCCTGGGTTCGGGGTTTATTGTCTTGCGGTATGGGTACAGCCTTGCTTCAAGCTGAGGCTGTGGTGGGTCAGGAACTGCCGCTGCCTGCTGGATTTTCTTGAGAACAATATCTTTGATGGAAGCCACCTGATGCGTAGATGATGGGAGCATGCGACTAAGTTTTTCACACGCAGCAGCCCATATGCAGTAGACTCCCATTAAGACCAACTTGGAGGAATGGTGGTCATTTGTTCGTCTTATCAGGAATTTGGCTTATCAGAAGTACCTGCAGAAAAGACTATGCCAAGTGTATCCAAATACAGTGAAAGCTCGTTAATTAGAAAAATCGAATAAGTCGGGCGTCTTCACTGGTCCTGGCCAGTGTACACATTTTTTAATGGCATAAAACGCTTGTTAATTTTGGTCATATTTTGCCGCTACCCGGTTAATTCGGACGATCCTCGGAGCACACCGTGCGCGAAACGTCACAAACGTGCGACGCAAAGGAACAAAAACTGCATTCACGGACACCCAAAACGGCTGCGGCTTTCAGAAATGCGTGGTCGCCACCCACAACTGCGTTGTTTCTCTGTGATAAGGTATGGGTTGAGAGCACGTTTCAGATTAAGAGGGGGGTCCTGAGCTGTGTTCATGTTGTGAAGTAAGTCTCAAATGACGAAAATTGCAGCTTTTGCACTGCTCTTATGCAAAATAATTACTGTATTTGCATATTCCTCAAGGAAATGAAACTGCACTGATGTGATAAACATTTATTTATTGTTTTCTTGATACTTTCGATAATTCGGCATTCTGTTAATTCGGACAGTTTTTCCGGTCCCGTGAAATACGAATTAACGAGCTTTTACTTTGTGTTACTTGAAGAAACTGAACGAAATAGACATATAATGGGGGGAAAATGACGAGAAAAAGCATTCATTTGGCTCAACTTGATAAAAAAAACCATGCGTTCACATGCTGTATTTGCATGAGTCTAATGTGCATCCCATTTTGCGGCTTCAAAATAAAAATGCACATGAATGTATCCTGCCACATTTTAACATAAAACTGTGACGTGCCCCTAGTTGATGATTAGAAAAAAAGGGAGAGCAAGCGCAATTTGCCTTCAGACAATGGAAACTTTGTTCTCCTGGGTGTTCTTTGTGTTCTTTGATCCTGTTTTGCGGACTCTATGATCACTTCTGGATACGCCTTGATCGCATGCTATTACCTTGACAAAGTCATTAGACACTGAGTTGCTTAAGAAAGTCTGCTAGCTTGTCTTCGAAGTCCGGTTTTCAGCCCATAGTAATTTTTCCTAATCAACATGCAGCTGAAGATCTCCCTTCACGCTACTCACATTCACAAGTATCGGGCACACGAAAAAGACACAACACAGCTATACTCGGCATGCAAAATAGCCTTCCTTTGTTGTGTGTTTTTATAATGAAAACGGCACATACCAATTTGCACTTTACAGGAAACACATACAAACACAGATCCTATGCAAACCAATGCGAACTGGCGACAAAATGTGCTTGTTCACCATTGTGTGATGGCGATGACAATGCACCTGACGCCTCTGATGGGAGTGCTAGCACCGCAAACGTGATTTCGGTTTCATACTCGATCCTAATGCACAGGCAGTTTTTCTTTGCATTGTCGCTTTTCTTTATCTTTTACAGTAATATCTCGTTAACTCAAAGTGTTAAAAACCAGAAAAAATTTCGAGTTAAGCAGATTTTCGAGATAGGCAAAGTTGCGCAAATTCTATTGAGAAGTCCAGTTCTATCTAAAAACGTTGTCACTACTGACCAGTTTCTTAACAGGAGGGCCTAACTGGCTCTTTGTAAAGAATTTAAAGAAAGATAATGACATACCAGAGCTGTCAACCAGCTGTGTTTTTCGGCACTGCCTTTGTATTTTTGGCACTGCCTCGCAGTAACACTTGCACCTAGCAAAGCTTTCTCGAGTTGCTTAACACATTGCATGTGGCGATCATCCGCACTGCTGCGCTCAACTTTATTTTGCATCAAGCGAAACATGTTTCTTGTCTCGGCTGATGTCGTCAACCCTTGAGTAGCTGCGTCGACACTGCCGTGATCATCGTGCGTGACGCCAAGTTGTTTCACTTAAATGGTCAAACCAGTCGATGTTGCAGGCGAGATCAGTGTAGCCCACCACTAAGTCCAGAGAATCGGCCTTCTTTGTTAATGTTGTGACGGGAAGGGGCTTTTCTCGCACGGTGCAACCACACAGCGCCGTTTTGACGTCCGGAACTTCGAGCCTCGAATCTGCTTCTTTGATTAGGGCTACCTTTCTTTGCAGCATCAGTGACTTGCTTTGCTTTGGCGGCGTTATCCTCACCACATCGCACGGCCGACGAGAAAATCCGAGCGACGTGTCTTGTATAGATAAAATGCTGAAATCGCATCTCTGACGGTAAACAAAACGTGTGCGACGCATGCTATTTTGCAGGGCCTGCCTCTGTGCACGTCTATGGCGTGATGTTGATGATGATGATGTCTGCTGCCTCTTCCCTTTGGAGCGGAAGATCAACGGGCTATGCCGGATCAGGCAAGGAAGAAAAAGACAAAGCGAAGGTTAAGTTGAGAAGAAAATTTAAAAGGTGGGAGGAGAAAGGGAAGAAAAAAAAGGAAAGAAAAAGGTTGGTCAAATCCAATGTGCCCTCGGCGCATCATAGCCGCCACTACCGCCGCGGCGCGCGCGTTTGCTTGACCTGTTTTCTTCACCAGCATTCGAGCCGCCGCTTCGTAGCCTCCACCGCTTCCCAGCTTAGCGGCTCGCCGGACCGCGAAAATCAAGAGCCCTTGCCAAAGCGCTGTTGTCGTTTGTCGCGCCCATCGTGTTTTGTCCCGAGGTGCCAGAGTCCTGAGAATCATGTGTCGCAGGTTGCAGGCCAGTACACTCTAGCACAATGTGCCGAATAGTCTCTTCTGCATCCTGGCACATGGGGCACATCGTGTCAAGCTCGGCAGTGTACCTGGCGCGCAGCGAGCGTGTCCTAAGTACACCACTTCGCGCCTCGCACAGTAGCCCGCTGCCCCTGGAGTTGTCATAAAAAGCCTCCTTAGCAATATCGATCTTTCCATCCTGATACAAGGCCAGGGCCCTCTTCGCTCGTCCCGACTCCCTCCATCTCTCGGTCTCCACCGCGCTTACTGATTCTCGCACCTTTTTCCTTGTGTTGCGCTGGAGGGGGACCGTCAGCCGGATAGCCTCCACCCTGTATCGCTCCGACAGCGAGCGGGTTCGGGCGACCCATTTCGTCTGTACTGACCGGAGGTGTACGTACTTGTACACCTCCCAGGCCCAACGGCCATCTGGCAGGCCGCTGAGGCGCCTCTTGTAAGAGAGTTTGGCGACTCCCTCCCTCGCCTCGAAAGACGACCACCCAAGGCCGCCTTGTACTGCCTGATTAGGAGTGAAGGCGTGCACCCCCAAGGCTGTGCGACCCGCTTCCCTTTGGCGAACCTCGAGCGCCTGCCTAGTCGCGGACGAGAGGCACACCACAGTGTTACCGAAAGTCGGAGCAGGGACCGCAACACCCTTCCACAGTTCCCTGGTGACCTCGTACCTGCTGAAGGCCCACAGAGCTCGTGAGCCCAGGAAGGCCCGGCGCCTTAAAGCCTTGGCACGCAACTCCTTCTCGTACCCGCATATATAGTTCGTCGTTGCCGTCACCGTTACCCCGAGGTACTTGTAACTGTCCACCCACTCAATTTCCCTGCCCTGCAGCAGGAGGGGCGGGTCCCGCACTGCCTCCTGTGGTGTGAACCGCATGGCCGCAGACTTTCTTGCACTGAAGATCAGCCCAAGATCTGTACCCTCCCCCACACAGATTTCAAGCAGAGCCTGCATCTCGGCAGCATTGTCCGCCAGCAGGACTATGTCATCTGCGTAGAAGAGGGCAGGCAGCCTTCGTACCCTCTGAAAACCCTCCTCTAGGTAGTTCAAATTGAACCCCAGTCCAGACTCTGAAAGCTTCCTCTCCATTCCGGCTACGTACAGCATAAAGAGCAGTGGTGACATCGGACAGTCCTGCCTGAGTCCCCTAGACACCTGAATCCGGGGAGTGATCAAGTTGCCCCACTGAACCACTGCCTCGGCGTCTGCATAAAGGTGCTGCAGTAGGTTGCGCCACTCCTCTGGCATATCAAGCACCTGCAAGATTAACCATAGCCTGTCCTGCTCAATGCTCTCGTAAGCCTGAGATACATGTATGTCGAGGAAGGCAAACAGGAGGGGCCGCTCTTCCTTTGCTGCAATTTCCATCACCTGGGTGACAACAAATAGGTTGTTTTCCAGGCAACGGCCAGGCCTGAATCCATTTTGCAGCTCTCCTAGGACATGTTCCTCCGCCCATCACTGTAGTCTCGCCTTGATAACGTGGCAAAACAGCCTATACATAGCAGATGTCACGGTGATGGGCCTGTAGTTGTCCAGCAGCTCCCTATCCGTTCCCCGCTTCCATATCAGGCGTACCCGCATACATCTCCAGGCCTGCGATATTTTTCCTGATGTTAGCAGTCCATTCAGTGCTTCCAAAAGAACCTCCCGAGTCTGCCTTTTTGTGCACTTTAGCAGCCCAGGGGGAATCCCGTCTGGGCCAGCCTCTGAACTGCCCGCCAGGCAACCTATCGCTCTGTCCAACTCCCGCTGGGTGATGCTGTCACAACGTGGCGGTGCCGATGCCAGCTCGTCCTCCTCCCGGTGGCCCACCGTAGTTTGAAGCTTGGAAGCCACGCCCCTTCGTATCCCAAAAGTGCGGAGAGCTGGGCTTGTTGGTTGTACATGATTAGAAAACCAGCGCAAAACCACAGGACACACAGGAAGGGGACGCACACAGCGCTGAACTCTCAACAAATTTATTGTGAAAAACCAAATGCATCGCCTATAAATACACATGAACCACTCGCATAATAGTGCGTCACTGGACATAGCGCAGATAAGCCGCGAATAGCACAACCAAGACCGATCACATCAAACGCCTCCGTAGATACTCCATTTCCTTGGGCAATAATGCGATTGACGGGGTGCTGACACAGTTTTCACCCAACTGCGCTATCTTATACGCTTCAACAACTTCACGTGTTAGGCGGTCCCTGTGCTTGCTGACAACAATACATTTCTCAAAAATAGGTGAGCACGTGCACGACCTACAGTGGATGGCTAACCAGCCATCTTGTCCACGTTTTACATTGTTGTCACGCTCTCTCATTCTATCGTTAGCACAACGACCCGTCTGTCCTACATAATATCTACCACATGTGAGAGGAATCTGGTACACAACATTTTCAATACAATCGATATACCTAGTTCTGTGCTTCTTCTGACAACCTTCTTCCCGGTTCATTGAATTGCATGGCCTCGTCAAACGGCAAATACAGTAGAACCCCGCTGATACGTTTTTGAAGGGGCCGTAGGAAATAAACGTAACAGACGGGAAACGTAAGAGCCGAAAAACAGGAAAAACGGCAAAATAATTAGTGGTACAGAATTTTATTTCAATTCTTACGAGCAGCACGAAACTTGGCGCGCTCAGCCGCGATCTAGTCGATGGATAGAAACGCGGAGCTTAGGACGGCCTCATCCACAGAAATGTAATCAACGTATGTGATTTTTTTAACACCAACAGCTGTAGGCATGAAAGAACTAAGCACACGCAATCACGACCGGCACGGCGAGTCCGACCGCGAACCGCACGCACGACCATGCGAGCTCCAACCAGCTCGGAACTCCTCCCGTTCTCCGACAAATAACGATGATGATGAGTCTACGCCAACGCGATGGCAGAAGTGAATGCCAATCTCGAAGGCCTTGCTTTCGCAAGCAATTACGTCATACACGCCATGTTTGTGCAATACAAATCTCAAAGGCTATGCTTTTGTCAATAGTAAATGCCAATGTCGAAGGCCTTGCTTTCGCGAGCAGTTATGTCATAGACGCCATCTTTGCAATTTGAATCTCGAAGGCCATGCTTTTGTTTGCATCAGTTGAAAAATTCTGTTGCTTGCGCCTCTCATGCGGCTAATATTACGGTCAAACGAGGCCAAGCTGCGTGAAAATGCATCATGGCCGCTCTCTTTGGTAGTCACTCGGTTGGCTCCAAGCGCACTTCGCGACGTATCATACGGGAACGGTCCGACAGTTACGACGTAACAGCGGGGTTCCCAATACATTGTATCCTATGGGAGCTATGCCGGGACCGGCGGAAAACGACGTAACAGCCGGGAAAACGCAGCAGTGAGGAACGTAACAGCGGGGTTCCACTGTACTGTTTAATTTTGCGGGAGCAGAAAACACCACCTTAATGTTTGCTTTTTGCGCGATTCTTTTCAAGTTATGCGATGTTCTGTGTATATATGGAATGACAGCGACTTTTTCTTTTTTGCCCTTTTCTGGTTCATGATTTTCTTTATTACATGCTCGAAATTTTTTGCGCATGCTCTCTGCGACAGCAACGATTACATGTTCAGGATAGCCTGCGGCTACCAGTCGCTTCACCTGTTGTCCTAATGCTTCTGAGAGATTATGAGGACATGTCCGTTCGAGCGCATTGGTCAAGCTAAGGTTAACAATACCCCGTTTTACCAGCTTTGAGTGTGCCGAGCTGAAAGGGAGAAGGGGTTTTTCACCCCGAGGTTGGTACATCCAACATATGTGATCCCTGTTGATGTGAAACAAAACATCCAGGAAACGAAGTCTCCCCTCATCAGGGAATTCGCATGTAAGCTCCAGGGGGTTAAAGAAATTTCTAAAAACAGCGAGGGCATTGTCGGCGTTAGTCTTAAATTCGTGAGGGTCACCGTCAATGAAAATTAAAAAAATCGTCCACGAACCTAAAAACTTTTACCACTCTTGTGGAATGTAAGGCGTCACATACGGGCCTGTCAAGTTACGCTAAAACCAAGTCACTTAACACTGGGGCTATACTCGAACCGATGCACACTCCTGTCTTTTGAAGATGGGGCTTGTCATTCCAAACAATAAAAGTTGACGTTAAGTAGAAGGTCAACAATTCTAAAAACGCATTCACAGCAATGCCCGATGTGTTCTGAAACGCTGTGGAACCAAATTCTTGAATGGCATTCTCCACACATTGTAATAACAAGTCATGCGGTAGTGAATAAAACAGGTCCTTAACATCTATTGAGAAAGGCGTCAGACCTTTGTCACAGCTCGTCACAAATTGCAGCACTTCCTTAGAACTTCTGACTAGAAAGAGGTCGTTGACATTTAGAATATTCAAATGTTTTTGCAAGAAAGCTGCAACACATTTCTGCCAAGAGCCATTCTCGGACACTATAGCTCTAAAAGGTAAATCCACCTTGTGTGTTTTGGCACTGAAAAATATTTCCAAGCAGTCCTTTGGACTGCCTGCTATATTACGACGCAGATTATCAAGATTCAGATTGCTACAGATTTTTATAGCTTTAGTTCGTAATTTTTTCAGGGAAACATCATGCTGGACAAATGCAGAGTCAACAGCTTGCTGCGCCTTACCATTGTACACTCCTACAGGTAGTACGGTAAAGCCACCCTCCTTGTCGGCAGGTAGAACACATAGCGAATGTTCCTGAAGATATTTCACACCTTTTAGCGGCAACTGCGACCGACTCGGCTGGCAGCGTTGAAGTTCGTCCACGGCTTCGGATATGCAGCGCTCTTCTTCTCCTTCAGTGGCAAGGCGAGATACTTGTCTCACCATGGTGAGGAGTACTGGTGCGGTGCGCTTTGGCTCAACGGCGAATTTTGGTCCCAGGGAACCAGAAAAGGGCAAAAAAGAAAAAGTCGCTGTCATTCCATATATACACAGAACATCGCATAACTTGAAAAGAATCGCGCAAAAAGCAAACATTAAGGTGGTGTTTTCTGCTCCCGCAAAATTAAACAGTATTTGCCGTTTGACGAGGCCATGCAATTCAATGAACCGGGAAGAAGGTTGTCAGAAGAAGCACAGAACTAGGTATATCGATTGTATTGAAAATGTTGTGTACCAGATTCCTCTCACATGTGGTAGATATTATGTAGGACAGACGGGTCGTTGTGCTAACGATAGAATGAGAGAGCATGACAACAATGTAAAACGTGGACAAGATGGCTGGTTAGCCATCCACTGTAGGTCGTGCACGTGCTCACCTATTTTTGAGAAATGTATTGTTGTCAGCAAGCACAGGGACCGCCTAACACGTGAAGTTGTTGAAGCGTATAAGATAGCGCAGTTGGGTGAAAACTGTGTCAGCACCCCGTCAATCGCATTATTGCCCAAGGAAATGGAGTATCTACGGAGGCGTTTGATGTGATCGGTCTTGGTTGTGCTATTCGCGGCTTATCTGCGCTATGTCCAGTGACGCACTATTATGCGAGTGGTTCATGTGTATTTATAGGCGATGCATTTGGTTTTTCACAATAAATTTGTTGAGAGTTCAGCGCTGTGTGCGTCCCCTTCCTGTGTGTCCTGTGGTTTTGCGCTGGTTTTCTAATCCCTTCGTATCAGGTGCAGGCACTCCTCGCCCTCCATTACCCTCCCTGATTCCGGATCCCTCAGCTGATGCCTAGGGAGATCGGAGTTTGTCTGCTGGGCCTTTATGTGCTGCCAGAACTTTCTGCTTGAGTCACGCCCCGCTTCCTTTATGGTACGCAGCAGCTTCTTGTTTACCGTGCTCATGTTACGTTGTACCATGGAAGCCATTTCTTTTTTTGCCTCTAGGTACAACGACCACAGTGCAGAAAGCATGCCGGTGTCGTCTGCAGCATTGTTTGCATTGAGCCAGGGCCTCGGCAACCTCTCCATCCCACCAGGCCTTCCGTTGGTACCGCCCCTTCGCCACTCGTCCGGCTTCTGCTTATATTGTCCGCCTGATCCACTGTTGCAGCTCCTCGTATCCCTGCCCTTCCATACGAGGTGCATCTTCCTCGAGCTGATGCACCACTCTTTCCAAGGCCTCGTCAGACAGAGGCCTCAGGTTACCTGCATGGGCATCGCGCTTCGTTTCTGGGGGGTTAGTCCCAAAAGACAGAAAGATGCTGTCGTGGTCACTCCCCAGGCTTAGCTCACCAGTGCTATCGATGCTCATATACGACCGCTTTGGGAGAAGGACAGGGGACAGGAAGCAATAGTTAGTGCAGGAGGACATACCGCGTACCGCCCATGTTATCCTTCCCATACACTTTTCAGTTGCATTGAGCAAAGTTAGGCCCAGCCGCTCAGTCCATTCAAGCAGCAGCCTGCCCGCCCTGTCGGTGGTACCATCCAATGCCTCTATGTGGGCATTGAAATCCACCACTACTACCACTGGCCTGTTTATCTGTGTAATGTCCTTTTCCAGACAGGCCAGGGTCTCTGTGTTCCTTTGATGCACCTCCCTACCTGTCCAGAGGTACACCAGCCCCAGGGCAATCTCAACTCCCCCAATCTCTCCTGTGAGCCACATGTGCTCCTCACAGTCTCTTTGGACTCTTTCCCATTGGGTGTCTACCTTGGTGAGAAAACCAAGGCCCCCGCCTTTTCTTTCTCCCTTAGTGCGGTTTAGGCCTGACCAGACAAACTGCCTGTTTGGAGGAGGTGTCTCCTCGTCACGTAGGTGAGTTTCAGTCAGGCAGGCCACCGTAACGTTTTCTTTCTGTAGTAGGAGGAATAATTGCTCCCACTTCGCCTCCTTTCGCCCCCCTTGCAGGTTAAGGTAGAAAACCATATCTTGTTTCCTCTTACGCCTGCAGCGCCTCCTCTTGCGGGTATGCCTCTCGTGGGAGGCCCGCCCAAAGGGGGTCCTTATATCTACCACCTGTGGGGGCCCCCCTGGGAGCGCCTCCTCCCGTTCTCGTGGGGATGCTGTCCTTCCGCCATCTGTATGATGGCCTGTCCCAGAGCTGTCATCAACATTTCCGCTGCTGGGTGCGATTGGCTGGGCGGTCTCCAGTGTCTGGTGGGCATTCGTAGGCCTAAAAACGCACACAACCTCCTCCCCAGGCTCTGTCCCAGCTGATCTGCTGGGTCAGCCCGGTAGGACGGGCCCTGCTGTCCATGCCCTGGTCGCCAACTAGCGCCCACGAATTCTACCCACGGCCCCAGTTCCTCGCACATCATCCGCACAGCCATATTCCAATCCCTACATGGATTGATATGGGTTTCGCTGCCAGATCCCCTCTCCGTTAGGGCATACACCACGAACCGATGCCCCTGGACCTTCTGCAGCCACTTGGTCAATAGTGCTCGGAGCTGACAGCCTTAAGCGCTACCCATTTTAACCTGGCGCCGCTCCCGTCCCCATATATACGAAGGCACGTCTATCCTGCCGTGCCGACGCGCCCAGCTTCTCCAGGTGCCGCTTGAGAGCAGCCCCGGGCATTACCTGATCCTTAGGTCCTGCCAGGTCTTGTTCTTCCCGCCCTGGAGAGAGTTTCCTCATGTCCCCCACGAACTACGTTGGACTTCGTAGTCTGAGCCTGTGCGCCATTTGTTCCCGGGCGGCATTTCGCCCTCGTCTTTGGTTTGGTCTGCACATTGCCTGTCCCACCCCGGTGTGTGGGTGGGGTTTTCTCAGGTTCCCTTGCCGCCTTTACAGTCCCGCCCGAACTCGACGCATTCGCCGCTCCATCCTCGTGGAAGTCCGTGCCGTCTCCCCGAGGCGCCTCCACTGTACCGGAGGGGGCCGCTGCCGATCGGCACGCAGTCATCTCCTCCAAGGCCAGTCTTAAAACGGCGATCTCATCTCGTAGGATTTCGCGCAGCTTTTCTTCCTGTTGTAGCGCCTGCCTTAGCGCTTCGCACTCTGTGGTGCTCCCCTCCTTGTACTCCTTCTAGAGTGTAACCCTCAGAGCCTCACACTCGCTCTTGTAGGCATTGATTTCACGCTCGAAACGTGCCTCCAGATTGGTAATCAACAGTTTGCTGTCATCGGCCTGTTGTTTTACCAGCGATGTCATCTCAACCTTCATAGTGTCGATCTTCTCGCACTGTCGACACGTAAAAGCCGGCGCAGCTCTGGCCTCCTCGACAGTCTCGAACGGCGTACACTCCAAGTCGACCCAAACCTCACAACCCACGCAGAAACCCCACTTCTGTGAGGATGACCCTGAGCCTGTCTTCCTGTCTGCCTTCCTTCCCATGGCACCCAAGCCTTATTTCATTGAGCCTGATGCGGCTGCGCAAAAAAAAAGAAAACCCCACGAAGAAGAGACACTGTTCCGATACACGCCCAGACACTTCAGCTGGCATCAGCCGAGAGAGCAGGAGGAGCGGGTGAAATGCAAGGTGAAAAACAATGCGATGCATGAGTACACAGAGACAAGCTTGCACTCGCTCACCTACATAAACACCAAAAAACAGATGCGTGCACCCGCATGTGGCGTGTCCTATAAGCTTAGAAAGAGTCTGACTTAGCTTGTCTGTAGACCTTCATTGCTGTCCACCTGCCATTCCCTAGAATTCCGTTTGATTTCAAGGGAATGACACAGGGTTGCTTGACAAAGTTGTTATGCCGCTGGGTTCCGACTTCACTTTCGGGAACAGTGTCCACTTCGTCGAAAGCGCGGCAGCCTCGCGCGAACCTTGTGAAACGCAGACATTTTGCCACTAGCATTTTGTGCAACGGTTCGGCGGCGAAATTTTTGTTCCACTCTCACTCGAGATTTCGAGATAACCGAAAGTGGGCACGGAAATACTTTGAGATAAAGGGCAATAAATACATTGCACCGATGGGAAATCGTTCGGTACTGCGGAAAATTTCGACTTAGCCGATTTTTTGAGATATGCGAGTTCGAGTTAAAGAGGTAATACTGTATTTTTCTCACTCCTCTTGCTTTTGCCTCTTTGTCCACAGCGGATTAAATGGCCCGTAGAGGCCCCAAGCACTTGCGTTCTTCCGTTCTCCTCTCTTGAACGAAATAAGCAGCGCGAAAAACACGGACAAGCAAGGAATGGCAAACACGGGTGCTGACTCGCAACTGAAATTTTATTTTTATTGAAACCGAATAAATAGCAACGGAAAAGCACGATAACGTACAACCATCTCATTTGTGCAAGGTAACAAAAAGAGGCAAAAAACCAAAAAAGTGACTGATTAAACATGAGCAACGTGTTCATGTTTAGACTGTTTTTTTGCTTTCATTGCTGAGAAGACCAGCATGTCCCCCACCCCCTGCTTGCGGGTGGGGGAAATACTGGTTTTAATCGCGGAGGGGAGGGGGGGGCACTGGCGGCAGCCAGAGAAAGAAGACAACAAAGAGGCACTCGGCGGAACAGTGAGCAGCCGGGGCCCGAGACTTGGAGGATGTTAAAGGTGGTTTCTTCTCACGTTCAGTGATCAATGCGAAGCCTTTTCGTTCTCTAGAGTCAAAACAAACCAATGTTGTGTTTTCTCAGTCAAGTAACCTTTTACGAGGACCAAAAGCAACATTCTTTGAAGAAACAAATTAGAATATGTGTACCCAGATGTGCAACTAACAAATCCTAGTGTCCAGCCAGTGTTCTGCCACATTCATTGTGATCCACCAGAAAGGACCAATTCCAAGTTTCACAGCACCGAACAGTGTAACACTTGAAAGCCTGTAGTTGTAGCTATGGAGCACATCCTTACCATGCAAGGGCTGGCTCCCACTTTGTTCTTCTCTGTTGTGCTTCTTCCCCTATGCCAGTACCCCGCATTATTGTAGAGGCGAGGATCAAACAGTGTAATAGACGGGGCCATAGACCTGGAACACAGTTCACAAGGACTGAATCCTTTTGGTTTGTTCCCATGCTTCCCAAATTTATTTTCAACATCGTCTTCTAAGGAAGAGTATACACGGTGTATCTTGTCGTCAGAGCTCCTGTTGTTGAATGACCTGTTTTCAAGCTCTTGAGCCAGGTGAGTAGGTTACTGTAGTAGGATTGATGCAGGATGCACTGGGGCTGTGATTGTTACTGCTGTTATCAAGCTAGCTTGATGGTGCGGCATCTTCTTGACGGTGTCTGCTACATGAATGGATCTCCACTAAGCGTCACGTATTTGTGGTGATGACTAATGCAGCATTCAAACAAGTAAAGATTCAACTCTTTAGTGGGCAAACCTCTGCCCAGCAAAACAAACTGGTATACCTGTGTCACACAGGCACTTGTTTTAAAAGGCCATCCAGTCGATGGCCTTTGAAGCACCACAACTCAGTGGGGCTGTTGCACTGCTACATGACAGTTTTGAACAGCTGTTGAGTGGTTTACGCATTTCTCGCAAATGCTGTGCGCACTATGAGTCTTTTTATTTCTTGTCACCAAAAGTTAAGGTAATATAAATCCACTTAAAACCGCAACTATGCCTGTTATTTTTGTTTGAACATTTTAATAAATTGCTTATTCGACGTTATACATATACAATAAACCTCGATATAACGAATGCGGATATAACGAATTATCTGTTATAACAAAGTAAATGAAGGAGAGTGTTGTCATACATACAGTGTTATGAATATACACTTATAACGAATTTTCGGATATAACGAACTTATTTTCGTGTCAGATGCAACTTTGTTTTAATGAGGTTTGAGTGTATGTTTAGTTTCTAAGTTGTTGAGCAGGAAAACTGTGGCAATGTGTGTGCTGCTTGGTGCAGCTGTACATACCCTCGACAACCCAGGCACGTCACTGTTGTCGAGAGTATGCACGGTTCGCACGTTGAAGACTTTATTAAATAACTTATATCACTCAGATATACTATTTTTAGAGCACACTGAACGAAAGGGCACGTTCATGCCGTTTCTGCTTTTGTTGCTCAATGCTCATCGGGGTTTTGATAGAGTTGTAGGGTGCTCCATTGACTCCATAGACTGTTGACTTGGCAGCACTCGAAAGGGCCAGTGTAACAACTCAAACTTGACCGTAGAGTGAATGGACAGTCGGTTGAAAGGCCTCCTAAACGCCCGTGTGACTTGGGTTTTAGGCTAGTTTGTTTGCATTACAAAAATGTCGGATAAACGCACTAAAAATAGACACACACACAGAATGTCTGTGTGTGCGTTGTCTTTCTGTGTCTGTTTTTATTTGCGCTAATTTTACACTATTACGTATAAAATGGTCAGAGTACAATGATAGCAGCGAGCACAGCCAGAGTCAAAGAAGCAAAAAACTGCTGTACTTTATTTTAAGGTGGGATGGAAGAGCACAGACCACTGCTCAGTGCAGCATTCTTCTGTTTTGTCACGCCTTATAGCACACTTTCCTGCTTATTGTCATGACCTAAGCAGTTCATTAGCGTACCCTCCTGCAGGTCGATGATTATCTGTTATTCATTGAAACAGGCCAGCTTTAATGCACGCCCGTTCACTCCAGTGTCATTGCTGGTGCTTATAAAAATTCCAAAAAGTACTGAGCTTTCTGCATGCTTTCTAAACAGAGAATTCAGAAACATGCTAGAACACAGTCGGACGCAGCCTGCACCTCGTCAAGGAGTGGTGGAACCCAATTGTCCTGTCTGCGTGTCATTATTCTTCGAAGAGTACTATAGAATAGCTTCTGTCAACTGCAAGATTATGGTGAGTGAGCTGTGTCGTATCCTGAAACCCAATCGCAGGTGCCTTAAGGTACTGACAGCCAATTTTTGTGCTACCTATTTTCTTTATTGCAACAGAAAGCTTACTGGTCAGAGGGTCTAATCATGGAGTGTTCATGTGGAAAACCCTCTGAAACATTTTTAAAGACGATAGTCTTTCTTGGGGAACTTGAACGCAGCAATTTTGGTCTGTCTGTCTTTCTGTCTGTCTTTCTGTTTGTCGGCACGTCCCTCGATTCAGCCACTCGGCCAAAGTTGGACCACTTGCCCAAGGGCCAGCCATCTTGAACTGGTACGGCTGTTCATACTTGTGAACGTTGTCGATCAAAAAGTAAATATCATGCATATCTGAGGTGCAACATCACTAGGTAAGTATTAGGTGGCGTGTTCCTTTAATAGAAAATGCATACATACGTAATTTTAAGGACCCTAGTTTCTTAAGCTGCGCTGAAAATGCATAAGAATGGAAGCTTGAGCGAGTTGGTATGCGTTCATCTTTGTTGAAACAGCGCCCACTAGACGACGACGAAGTCAAAGAAGGCACAGGACAGGCGCTGCCTGTCGTGTGCCTTCTTTTACTTCGTCGTCGTCTAGTGAGCGCTGTTTCAACAAAGCTGAAAATGCGACTGCGCTGAAATTTGCCTTCCTCCGTGCCCTTCGCACGAGCTCATTGTTGTGTTTCGGTTTCGGTTCTGTATTGCACTGTACGAATGCCATGGGTTGGTGTTGAAAAACTTTAGTTTTGAGAAGGACAAGAAGGTGAAAAAAATATTTAAAAAATGAAAAAGCAGCGTTGTGGGCGGCCTTCAGGCTGCCGGTTGTGGGCGCCGCTCTGGCGTTCCTGTTTTACCCAGGCGACGTGTAAATAAAAGAGTGTGTGGAGAGTACTCGTTGAGTGCGGACGTTTCTCTGCTTCAGCGCTTCGCGCCAAACCGCGTTTTCGGGCTGGCTGGTGTCCCCGCCGGTCGCGTTGGTCACCGCCGGTCTTCGCCTGCTGCTGCGCCGGGACTACCAGCACGCAACACAGCACTCATGTTTCCCGACGTATTGCCAGATGGCGTCCATATCTCACACAGCGCCTCTTCTATCGTCTTTACACGACATTTGCAGCGAAGCACGCAGATACGCGGCCAATTTCCTATTTGTCAGAATTTTTCAATCTTCAGCGGCGAGTAAGCCGTATATACACAAAACAGAGAATAACAAAGAGCCGAGCCAGTTGGCATGTAATCATGCTAAAAGCCTGGACATGGACACAAGAGAGAAGTCAAGACACCACAAACTCTGACTAACAACTGATGGCGAAAAAAAAGAAGGCAAGAAAACTGATCTGCGCATGCCCAGGCATTAGGCGATACCTATCAATCCGGCACGGCAGTAACGCCGTATCCACTTCCCACTTTCTTTAGTCTGTGAGATACACAATGAATGTAAAGAATACCTATAACACGTTTTTATCTATTGCTTTTTGCACCCATTCTCAGACTTAACAAAGTGGACTTCTTTAAGGGCACGGGGTAAAGCAAAATTAAAAAAAAAAAAAACACTTTGTTTTTTCTTTGCAGTTTGGGAAGTGTGTCCCTTTGTGCATATTTTTCATATTTGTGCTTTCCCTAGAAAGTCTTTCTTGTGGCTGAAAATCAGTTTTTCCGAAAGCAAGTAGTGAGTGAGCATACATGCCAGCTCCTCATATGCACTCTATGCTTACGGTCCATTTTTCTAAAAAAAAATACTTCCTGCATGAAAGCCAAAATGCTTGTCAGGAGTCAGATGTATAGTACAGTAGAACCCCGCTGATACGTTTTTGAAGGGACCGTAGGAAATAAACGTAAGAGACGGGAAACGTAAGAGCCAAAAACAGGAAAAACGGCAAAATATTTAGTGGTACAGAATTTTATTTCAATTCTTACGAGCAGCACGAAAATTGGCGCGCTCAGCCGCGATCTAGTCGATGGATAGAAACGCGGAGCTTAGGACGGCCTTATCCACAGAAATATAATCAACGTATGTGATTTTTTTAACACCAACAGCTGTAGGCATGAAAGAACTAAGCACACGCAATCACAACCGGCGCGGCGAGTCCGACCGCGAACCGCACGCACGACCATGCGAGCTCCAACCAGCTCGAACTCCTCCCGTTCTCCGATAAATAACGATGATGATGAGTCTACGCCAACGCGATGGCAGAAGTGAATGCCAATCTCGAAGGCCTTGCTTTCGCAAGCAATTACGCCATACACGCCATGTTTGTGCAATGCAAATCTCAGAGGCTATGCTTTTGTCAATAGTAAATGCCAATCTCGAAGGCCTTGCTTTCGCGAGCAGTTACATCATAGACGCCATCTTTGCAATTTGAATCTCGAAGGCCATGCTTTTGTTTGCATCAATTGAAAGATTCTGTTGCTTGCGCCTTTCATGCGGCTAATATTACGGTCAAACGAGGCCAAGCTGCGTGAAAATGCACCATGGCCGCTCTCTTTCGTAGTCACTCGGTCGGCTCCGGGCACACTTCGCGACGTATCATACGGGAACAGTCCGACAGTTACGACGTACCAGCGGGGTTCCCAATACATTGTATCCTATGGGAGCTATGCCGGCACCGGCGGAAAACGACGTAACAGCCGGGAAAACGCAGCAGTGAGGAACGTAACAGCGGGGTTCTACTGTATAAGAAATTGTCGGGTAACTTTAAAGGCAATCCGAAGACACTGTGCGCCGTTCGCATTTGTTCTTTGGAACATGTCTGCTCGAGCACTTTCAGATCCTAGCATCATTACACCTTGTGTCTGTCGTGCCTGTCGATAAGTTGAGATGCTGAGGGTAAAGAAGGTCTTCAGCAAGGGTAAATTTTGCAGCAACTAATACAGTGCTCTTGTAAGTGTGAATAAATGCTGGCGACATGCTGAGGTGCCGAATGCTGAACCAGCAAGCTCTTTATCGTCGAACTTCTAAGCCTTTTCAGCGTCCTTCGAGGAGAATCGCGTGCAGGTTGACAATGGGTATACTACAATGGACATATTATTTGTGATGCAGTTAGACCGAATTGTGCATGCAAACTGTGTGGCAGAAGTGGTGAGTTATGGTAATTGGAATTGCATCGCAGAGTCTTTGCTGTCTTTGTTTAGGCTTCAGGGTCTTAAGGATTGCGACATTAGATGCTGTTCTTTTGTCTTATGATGGCAGCATCGCTTTTGCCAAAATTCTGAAAATATAGGATTGAAATTTGGCCAACACACAGTCAATTTGCTAAAAGAAATTGACCACAATCGACGATACATTGCAGATAGAGCGGCACGACAGCTTAGAAAATAAGTAAGGCAAGCAAGACGACAGGCTTAAAAGTGAAGAAATGACTTTGGCAATGATTACCAAGCTCGTAGCTACTAAATAAAATAGTTAAACGGTGTTAGTGGCAAAAGATGTTTGCTTTTCAGCTGTTTTCTTACTTTAAACTTGATTATCTCAAAATCATGTTTTCTGTATTACTTAGGCACCGTTATTTCCTATGTATTCCAAGATAACCAGTTGATTATTTTTCTTTGCATGTTGCATACAGGCATACAACTACCATATTAGAATTGAAATTATGCACTTCACAGTTTTTATGTTACAAATTGTGAAAGATGCAAATGAACTCAAATATAGCTCCTAGTGGTAAAAAATTCACCAGAATAGTAATATTAGTCAGATTTTAATAAATCTGGTACAGTTAAAAGAGCACAATATTTGGAAGAAAACTGTATATGTACAGTGGAACCTCGGTAATGCGTACCTGTCGGGAACGCCGCATAACTACGCACTAAACAGTAGTACGCATTAACCACCAAGTAAAAATTTGCATCTCCTCGCATACGCCATTGCCGCCAGCAAAGAAATACATACAATGCCACAGCAAATATTGCCTAAAGTACCCACTGCGAAGCCTTTTCTTTCTTTTTGCCAAACTGGAGAAAAGATTCTGGTACTCTCGCACGACCGTCCGATGGTGCCGATAGCGCGCGGTGGCGACGCCAAGGAGCATTTCGGCACTACTACAGGGTCCGGTATACGCAGTGACCGACGTAGCGACAGAACGGACAGTGTCGGCTTTCCGCGATATATGTGTGTGCGTCTATACCGCGATCTGCTACTAAATGAAAACTGACACAGTTCCAGTGAAACGCTGTACGGCTGCGTGGAGCCGATCGTCTCCTGGCTAGTTGCGTGCAGCGTGTCGCCTTCTCGGCTCACGCCGTCACTGCCGGGCCGCCGGGCCGCTTGCTGTACCGCACGCGTGCATTTGTCGTGGGAGTGTTCCTCGTACCCACTTCGCTCCAGACCGTGCACAGATGCGGCGATGAGCACAGATGAGCTTGTTCGGTTAACGCGGCGATGACGAACTTCCTGCAAGCGATGCGCACTCCGCGACGCTCTAGCGGTCCTGGCAGCAGACGGAAGCGCGTTTGGGTGGTCGCCCAATAAAAGCGTGCAGTATGGTTAGAACAGCGCTACGCTTGCTGAACAGCTGAACAGTACGCCTGCGTTTAGCGTGATAGCGTCTATGCAGAGAGGTTTCTCGTCGCCCACGACTAGCAATGCTCAACTCCGCAACAGCGAGCTGCTTTCGTTTCTACAAAGCGGCGCGCGCTTGAAGACGGCCGCGCACAACGAAGCGGCAGCGATCGGCGGCCCAGCGCGTTCAGGTTGTTGCCTAATAAAAGCGTGCAGTAGGCTTAAAAAGTAGCGCTGCGCCGCACGCGTGCCCGAGCAGATAGCTGAAGATACTTATTGTGATAAGGTTGTCGGCGTGATAAGTCATGCTGGCGCGTTCGTCGGTGGCCGCTGCCTCACCCTCGTTCTTTCCCGATGCTTACCCGCAAATGCGTCGCCGCAATCGCGCGGAAGTCGGAATCAGTGATCGACCGATCTACGTACTTCTCGAAAAGGCGGAAAACCTTTGGCGGCACATTGTGGCGTCGGGAAGTTCAGCGGCGCAGTAAAATTTTATGGCACAAAACGTTATCGCGGTACGCAGGGTACGCACTAACCGGTAGGCATAGGGCGAAGCACTACAGCTTAAGTGGTCAGCGAATGCATTAGGCTCTATGAGACTCGGTCGGGGATTCGTCGCAACTACGTTTTAACCGTTAGTACGCTTAAAGCGGCTACGTATTAACGAGGTTTGACTGTATTATGTGTATACTCCTTTTAGTTATGGAGGAAACGGTTCCTCAATGTGGTCAAAAATGCATGCAACGAATAGGGCTTACGCTGTGCCCTTAAAGGGACTGTCTACCACTCAGAAAATTTTTTTTGATTGTGGGGAAGATTAGAAGATTGTTTGTGACATCGGCGGTAACGAACATGCTTCTGTCCAATAAAAAATGAGTTGTACCGTATAAATGCGTGTAAGGGCCGCACATTTTTTTCAAGAAATGAGGGCCAATTTTCAGGGTGCGGCCCATACACGCGACATTTTTTTTTAAGTAAAAACGCACCAGTTAGCGAACGAAGAGTGTTTATTGCAGTATACGACATTTCTTGCGACATACGTGCTCAATCGTCGTCACTCGGCGAGTCCTCAGACTTGGAGTCCGAGATGAGATTGTGTGCTGTGAAGCGCCGTCACCCCACAAGCAGTCATCTTCCGTGCCATCCAAGCTGTTAGATATCCCGGCGACTTTAAAACTTTGGGACACAATGTCCGTCGACACCGAGCTCCACGCAGATAGGATCCACCCAAGTACAGTCGCCAAGGCTAGTCCCTTCACATGCAGCATGTCCGTTGTGAGTGCAAGACCATCATTCCGCACTTCAGTCACATAGCGGAGCAAGTCTTCTTCCAAATCGGGAAACTTGCACTGCTCTCCTCGGAAAGCACGCTTAGTGCTGTTGGTGTTTCACAAGGCTTCTTTTTGAGCACACCAACGTCGAACACACTTCTCGTCAACGTCGAATTTTCTGCCGACGGCACGTTTCCCATGCTCGAGAGCATACTCGATCACCTTCAACTTATAGTCAGCAGTGTAGCTATTCAGGTACTTGCCCATCTTGCCAAAACGTGAACGCTGTGTAGAAAACAAGCTAGCACGAAGGTCATCGAACAGTGCAGAAAACTACAGCAAATGGCTGGCTGAACTGCACAAACCGAACAACGCGAACGCCATGCCAAAGTTGGTGATGCTATAGTGATGCTAATGCCGATATGGATAGCGCCGATAGCGCGTTTGTATAGAGATGTGAGAAGCTAAAGATAAAATCCTGCTTTAACCTTTAGTTGGCGGGTCTATGAATACTAATAAAAAAGTTAAAATTTTAGCCCACTTCACGAACATCTTAACACGAATAAGGTGACGATGATGGTTGCGTTTCCTTGCGCCATCTATCGACTACGCCTAGAAGCTTACGCATGCGCGCATTTTGAATACGAAGTGGTTGAGGAAAGTGTGGGTGCGGCCCTTACGCGGTTTTTTTTTTTTAGAATATGCACTTCAAAAAAAACGGGGTGCGGCCCTTACACGCGTTTATACGGTACTTTTAGTTTGGCTCTGAAAGTCGTGAAAGTATGACCGCTAGTATCACCCAACAGCAATGTGGTTCAATCCAGTGGTAGGAGCAAAAAACTGTCATAGGTAGACTTATTTTGTTGAAAACGAGTATGTATAACTTAAAATTGTATCTTATGCACTTTTAGCAGCTTTCCTTTGCATCGGAGAGCAATTTTTGCTTTTTTTCTCACACGTTCAAAGAGACGCCTGGTGGTGCTGCCGGCGACGCGTTCACCTGCCTGCCGACGGCGGAGAAGCCACACGAGCACTGCGTCTGGCGCCGCTTATAAGAAAAAAAGTCTTGGGCGTAGAGCAGCGCGACTTCAGGGAATTTTCTAACCATGGCCGTGAGTCTTCGTGCGTAAAGTGCATGCCAGCATTCATCTAGGTTCTACATTGAAGAAGATTTCACCTCCAGGTTCCGCTTCACCAAGGCATCCGTGTTGGCTGTCATATGCAACACAGACCACCTAAACATAAAAAAACAGCAGGGACCTTCTGTTCTTCTGTGAAGCACGTCTCATGTTCGTTTTAGTTGCACATTTGACATGAGTAGAAGCACTACAGTTTGTTTGACAACGCCGCCATGCCAGCGTTGCTGGAACAGACCAAGTTTTCCACTTGACTGCGGTGGTTTTTCAGGCTGACTAAACAATGAAGTTCAGTAGGGTTGAGAGCTGGGCTAGTTGGTGAGATATCATTTTAACGTATGGTGTAGTAGCGCAAATTCGACGGGGACAAAGGGGACAAGAAGCAAAAAACACGACGAGTGTCGGTAGCGAGTGTCGTGTTTTTTGCTTCTTGTCCTCTTTGTCCCCGTCGAATTTGCGCTACTACACCATACGTTAAAATGACTAAACAAAGCTGTGGTAATAATACTTTACAGTAGACTCGATAATTCGAACTTGAGGGGACCTCAGGATTTTATTTGAATTATCAGAATTCTTGGATGTGGGCGCAAAAAGACAAGGACGAAGGGAAGAAGGACACACACACACTGACGCTACTGACAACAACAACAACAACAAAAAAACGTTTATTTTCAATCACCGAGCCTACTTATATACCTATTTTTGCGAACGACATTCACGTGACCACTAGCATATAACATGAAAAACCAGCAGTACAATCAACACCAGCAGTGCAATCAACAGCATGACAGGATTGAAAACCTCCTATGACAAAATTGACTGCTTCGGCATCACCGGCAAATAGACAGACCTTAACACCTGCGCAGGTAGTCTAATTCCTTTTTGCTCAAGGATAGTGACATTTTGCTAACACAACTTTCGCCAAAATAGTCTATCTGTTCAGCTTGGATTACTAATCTAGTGATTTCGGACTTGTTCTTGGCAGCTACAACAGTCTTCAAAATTGGGTCGGCACGTGCATTTATGGCAGTGTAGCGCCAGAAACCCGTCAGGGGGCGTCTTGCCCACTTTGTTGCTGTGCTCTCTGAGCCTATCATTGAGGCAGCGGCCGGTTTTACAGTGGGCAGACTGGCCGCTGCCTCAATGATAGGCTCAGAGAGCACAGCAACAAAGTGGGCAAGACGCCCCCTGACGGGTTTCTGGCGCTACACTGCCATAAATGCACGTGCCGACCCAGTTTTGAACAGACTGTTGTAGTTGGCAAGAACAAGTCCGAAATCACTAGATTGGTAATCGAAGCTGAACAGATAGACTATTTTGGTGAAAGTTGTGTTGCCGGTGATGCAGAAGCCGGTGATGCAGAAGTGGTCAATTTCATCATAGGAGGTTTTCAACACTGTCATGTTGTTGATTGCACTGCTGGTTTTTCATGTTATATGCTAGTGGTCACGTGAATGTTGTGTGCGTGAAGGCTGTGTTAATCAGAGATTATTGGAACATAAGAGGTCTCTAACTGGAGGCTCACCATCTGATCTTTCTTTGCATTGTTGAGAGTGTAAGTGCATGCTGAAATTCAATGAATGCACAGTTTTGTTAAGGCACAGGATTGAAGAAACGCGTCTAATGGTTGAGGCATGGCATATCGATAACAGTGGTAGCGTATGCATGAGCCAACCGTTAATTAACTTCCACAAAGAAAGAAAAAAAAAATCAAACTGCCTGAACAGTAGAGCTGCTCAATTCGAGTGAGTCCGGCTGAGTTATATTTTGGTGAGTCTGAGTCAGAGTGAGTCCGCTTGAAGAAAGTTTTGGTGAGTCTGAGTCGAGTGAGTCTGGTTGAGGAAAGTTTTCATGAGTCTTATTCCAAGTGATTCTTGTTGAGGAAAGTTCTCGTGACTCTGAGCCCGGTTGAGGAAAAGTTCCTTGAGTCTGAGTCCGAGTGAGTCCAAAGTGACGAACCCATTTATTGACTGAGCTCCATTTATTCTGCCGACCCATGGGGTAATGGGACAGGGTCAGAAGAAGTCCCGTGCTTATTCTCATCGCTGTCCCATTATTGTAATAATCCGGCCTTATTATGCTCAATATAAACTAGCCTCATTTTCCGCCTTCAGAATATACCTCTTGTTGGCAGGGTTGGTTTTTGCTAAATGTGTTCTTTCTTTCCTCTTGTTCCTCCAAATGTTTTCTTGTATTTTTTAGCTTCTACACTACTTTAACAGTCTACCACAGCTGAGGATAATTGGCCAAATGTGGCTTTCTACAATGAAAAGTTTTACGAGAAGCGTTTGTCCAAGTGCGCTCGTATCCTGGGAGATTTGTTAACTTGTTTAATTCTGGTTTCAGGAGGCGTGCTGCAGAAGCAAAGTGAGGCATGTCTGGTCCAGGATATTGGCGGCTTTCTCTGTGCCACTGGCTTCTTCTTATCCAGCTCTGATGATAGCACATTGAAACATGACAATGTCGGGATAAGTACTTTCGTTTCCACCGTCCTCAGTTGGTGTGGCATCGGCGTGATTTCGACTCTTTTTGATCAGAGCCATTGTTACCTTTAGCGGCCCAATTTGAAATGACATGTCGCAGTTATCTCAACAGGGTTCATACAGGTCCTTGAAAACCCTTGATTTTGAAAGTTAAATTTTCAAGGCCCTTGAAGGTCCTGGAATTGTATTCTGTTCTTGAAAACCCTTGAATTTTGGGACCAGTGCAGTCTGAAGTCCACAGTGCGACCTGTTGTAGATTAGCGTCGATGCGGCAAACTTAACATTTCAGAAGTAATGTGCCGTACGAGTTTGCATAGTATTCTGTTTGTTCATGCCTTGGCCGTTTCACTCCTCGCCCGTCAGTGCATCTTGTCTCGGTTTTATCTCCTTACGACTTCACTCTTGTATCCTGCATTTATGCTGCTTTTTCCCTGTCAAGGGAGCGGTGCATGTGGTTAGTAAGCTGTAACGATGTCAAGCCTTGCCAATACTAGAGAAGTCTCAGCACCTGTCCTGAACATTTGTTGTGTGATGGGAACTATTTCAGATGGCATCAAGGCTAGTCTTTTCTACGGTATAATAATACAGTTAAAACTCTATCTAACAAAACCCCATTTTTGCATAGTTCCCAATCTAAGGAAGAAATTCGCATTCCCCGGCAGGTACTCTTAAGGTTCCATGTTGTTGTGAACCCAAACTAATGAAGCTAACTTAAAAGTTTTTTCTGAAATAAGTTAGTAAAAGGAAGCGCTATATATATATATATATATATATATATATTGTTTTACACAGATGGCTTTTTTCTAGGGGTGTGCGAATATTCGAAATTTCGAATATTTTTCGAATAGTGTTTGCTATTCGATTCGATTCACACTGGAATTTTACTATTCAAACTATTCGAACTTCCCAAAAACAAATACAGTCAACGTCCGATTGAAAGTGACCCCTTCAAATTTTCACTATGCTTCACGTCATTACACTCTCGTATTGCAGCAAAGCTGCCTTTCAAGCTCCGTTACGGTCGAACTTTGCCAAGAGACAGTCAACGTCCGATTGGAAGTGGTCCCTATATTTTCAATATGCTTCACCTCATCACACCCCGGTATTGCGGCAAAGCTGCCTTTCAAGCTCCGCTACGGTCGCAAATTTACTAACTCAAGAAAACGCATGTTCCAACATCGAGATGAAAGATGTGGCAAAGGTGGGGGCTCAATTAATGCTGTTTTGGACCTGAAATTTGGGCAGGAAGTCCGAAAAATCGGAAGCCGAAGCTTTTTGGCATCCAAAATTTCAGATGTTATATATTGACGTCTACATGGCAGATTTGGAACTCCGGACTTGAAGGGAGCACATCCTTGTCCGCCACATCAGTTGGGCTTCCACAGAAGTTGAAAGAGGAGGAGAGGCTGAGGAAATGGCATCTTTGCCCATCACGTGTAATGTGTTGTCAGCAACACTTTGGTTGCACCAAATCAAGTACGTAAATAGAATTCGGCCTCTACATTGCCTCATTCTTGATAAGACAACTATAAAACACCACCCTGTCAGTGCTTCATCAGCCTAGCAAAAAGAAACTTTCATGTTGCTATCTCATAATATGCTTAGGAATCTTCTGTAACCTTTTTTTCCTGCAATTGCGCTTCGAAGTATTCGAAAAATATTCTAGAAATATTCGAGAAATATTCTAAAAATATTCGATTCGATTCGCACTCACGCTTCAATATTCGAATTCGCTTCACACCCAAAATTTTGCTATTCGCACAGCTGTACTTTTTTCTTCAAGCGCGGGCACTGAAGCTGTTGCGTAAAGTATCTGTCAGCCATAGTCACGAGCCTGGTTTTATTTTGACAAGGCTACATGCCACCCACATGCACGGAACAGTGGACTCAACAGTCGCGCTGTTACATACCAGATGGTACTACGGGTGGCAGTGGTTTAGTGTTCCTCTCAATGCTCCCACAGGAGCACTACTGTGTGATTTGGTTATTTCATGATTTATGCGACATACGACGCTAATTTTAGCCTTGCAACTTTCTTGCTCGCCCTGCTAGCCTAATGACTGCATTCGTTCTCCCTGTCTTTGCATTTCGGCTGCATATCATATTTGACGTGACTGTCTGCCTAACCTGCATCACCTGGACCACATATGTGAGTCTCAGTGTTCGGTGCACCTGAACAGACTTTTCACACAAACACGCGCGGCTTAGCGGTAGAAACGATGCTGTAGTAGATTTTGGGTGGCTCTGTGTTACAATTTCAGGTTTCGAAGGACTGAAAAACCCCTTTCTCAATTTTACAAACTTCTCAATTTAACGAAGTAATTTGAGCGTGGTGATGACTTCGTGAAATTGAGTTTCTACTTTATATGTATAAATGCGATAAATTTAGTCAGAATTTGAACATTGTTAGAGTACAAAAAAATCCTCATTAGGATGCCATTTTTTAGTTTTTGAAGAACATGTGACAGGCCCTTGAAATTCCTTGAATATCCTTGAATTTTCTCCTTTGAAACCTATACGAACCCTGTCTCAAGCAATTGTACATACTAGTCGTTACACTCAAACTTTTCAGGTCGCATTTCAATCCATGAGCTTCGTACATTAGCAGCTGCCAAACTTGTAAAGGTGATTGAGGCACTAACAGTGTAAGTGCAAGCAAACACAGGTTATGTTTGTACTCTTGATGTCAGTGGTATTTGGAAGTCCTTACGAGAATATTATGTGGCAAGTTATGTTGCTGCCAGCATCAAAGGAAAGTGTGTTATGCCTGCGGTGTTTGCAGAAGGAGGGCATAGGGACTTGCTTCAAGTGTTGGTGTCACATTCGGTACTCGAGGCTGATTCAAGGTTTGCTGGCAGAACCGAGAGATGGTTGCCTAAAGGTGTGCCAACTGAACCCAAAGACAGCTGTCCCAAGGTGTTGCGCTTTACTGGGGCACAAGTATCGAAGATCGGGATGTTCTATTGCTTTACGATATCGTATTGGTATAGCGCAGCTCAGTTTGAGCATGAAGAAAAGAGGCTACAGCGAAGAAAGAAACACAGGCAACAGGATGAGCGCTAAACTTCCAACTTTTGTTTATTGCATGACCCTACAGCACATTATATGGCCCACCTCACAGCACACGTGACGCCACAACCTGACCAAAAAAACTAAACGCGGCGCAGCACACGTGACCAGAAAACGCAGTTTACGCAAATATCACATTAACTGCACTTCACTGCACACGCTCAAGAAAATCGATCTCTTTTTCAGATAAGGCTACAGATGGCGTACTCACACACAGCTTCACACATTTCTCATTAGAATTCGCTTCGATGATCTCACGTGTCAACTGATTACGACTGCGGCCCAAAATGACACAACGGTCAAACAGTGGAGTGCATGCACACGTCTTACAATGCATAGCCAGGAAACTGCCTGAGGAAACCTTGTCTTTTACATTGCAACAATTCTCGCGCAGGCGGTCATTGATACACCTACCCGTCTGTCCTATGTAAACCGCATCGTATGACAGAGGGAACATATACGCGACAGCTAGGGAACATTCAACAAACCTAGTCACACGCCTCTTTCCACAGGCGGTTTGCGACTCCTTCTTAGGATTCGGCAGATTGCATAGTCGACTTAGTTTCTCTGGAGCAGAGAACACTACGCGGACATGTTCTCTCAGGGCTATCTTCTTCAAATGGTGTGATACTTTATGAACATATGGTACGACACTGGTTTTTCCAGCATCGCAACCTGAACGTCAGGTTGCAGAAATTCTGCCAACCATTAGGGATTCTCTGGTTCCCCTTGAAATTATGTGTGAAATATGGCAAGAAGGCACTATCTGGTTTCTTGACCTTCGTCTGTTTTGTTCAGTACAACATACTTGCTGGTGCTATGAACCACGCTCAGAAAAGCCTCTCCTGCAGTACAATTCAGCGTATTCAAAGCTAATTAAACGAGGGGTTGCCAGATCATGCTTTAGGAATGCCTTGATGAAGTCATGCCATCACACTATGGCTGCTAGTTCTGCAGGACAAAGCAAGCGATTATCCCTGGCAAGCTGTCCAGTGTTGGTGCAGGTGTCAGTGGCTGAGTGCTTGTTGCAAGGTTCACGTAAGCGGGGACGTCCGCAGAACAATGGTGTGCCCGATGCTGGAAAAACCAGTGTCATACCATATGTGAATTAAATATCACACCATTTGAAGAAGATAGCCCTGAGAGAAAATGTCCGCGTAGTGTTCTCTGCTCCAGAGAAACTAAGTCCACTATGCAATCTGACGAATCCTAAGAAGGAGTCGCAACCCGCCTGTGGAAAGAGGTGTGTGACTAGGTTTGTTGAATGTTCCCTAGCTGTCGTGTACATGTTCCCTCTGTCGTGTGATGCGGTTTACATAGGACAGACGGGTAGGTGTATCAATGACCGCCTGCGCGAGCATTGTTGCAATGTAAAAGACAAGGTTTCCTCAGGCAGTTTCCTGGCTATGCATTGTAAGACGTGTGCATGCACTCCACTGTTTGACCGTTGTGTCATTTTGGGCCGCAGTCGTAATCAGTTGACACGTGAGATCATCGAAGCGAATTCTAATGAGAAATGTGTGAAGCTGTGTGTGAGTACGCCATCTGTAGCCTTATCTGAAAAAGAGATCGATTTTCTTGAGCGTGTGCAGTGAAGTGCAGTTAATGTGATATTTGCGTAAACTGCATTTTCTGGTCACGTGTGCTGCGCCACGTTTAGTTTTTTTGGTCAGGTTGTGGCGTCACGTGTGCTGTGAGATGGGCCATATAATGTGCTGTAGGGTCATGATATAAACAAAAGTTGGAAGTTTAGCACTCATCCGGTTGCCTGTGTGTCTTTCTTCGCTGAAGCCTCTTTTCTTCATGCTCAAACTGAGCTGCGCTATACCAATACGATATCATAATGCACCAACTTGCCCAATATGCAGTACTTGTCTATTGCTTTACATTGACTCACTGTCATTAATTGAATGCTGTTTTGCCATCCCTAAGCCTTGTGCCGTAAGACACTGTTCATTGTCATTCACCATTAGCCATCTCATGACATGTCCCCTGGGTACTCGCATCGGTCTCAAGGACAAGTTTAGTAAAGCAATGTGGGTTTACCATACTGAGCTGTGAGGATTCTCAATGACCATGTAAGAGGATGTAGCTCGCCCTTCAGCTGCCCGTGCTTTTCGGCCATCGTCCCAGCTGTTAACTGCTGCAATGGTGTTCAGCAGTATGTTCTAGGCCTGAAACGGAACAGTGCCATCATGCAAAGGGCCATGACGGGGCTGGGAAGTCAACATCACTGGACAGTTGCTTGAAGATTCTGGAGCTAGAGGTGCCACAGCAACATGCCGGTGGCACACCTTGTGGATCTTCCTGCTCTTCCCTTGTCCATCCCTGCTGCTGTTTTCTTGCTACGTGGCCCATCCGAGCATGCACTGTCACCCGTGCAGCATGAGTTCGTGCTGGCAGGTTACGGCATCACAGGCAGGGTTTGGTGTTACTAATGTTTATTTTTCATAAAGTTCAGTGCATGTTTTTACTTGTTCAGTTCAACAATTATCATTTGTTTGCTTTCACTTTCCAATTATCTGAATTTTTTTACTTTTTGTGATTTGAATGATTGTGCTTCATGGACAGGGGTGCCAACTACACAAAAACACAGTGAGAATGTTGTGAGTAACTTGAGTGAAGAAATGGAGTTGAGCAAAAAATGCCAATGTCTCGAAAGGGGTCATTGTGCAGCATTTTTATGTGCAATTAGCTCATTCTCTTGTCATGCTTAATGGGCAAGAAGGAGAGTTGAACAAAAACAAGGGGAGTGAAAAACGGGGAAAGAGTCACCTGAGCGGGAAACGATTTGAATGTGCAGGTTCTGGCACGAGCCACAGCCCAGCTGATCCAGGCCATCAAGGGCGAAGCTCAGGCCGAGCCAGACTCGGACCAGCAGAAGCGACTGCTAGCGGCTGCCAAGGTGCTAGCCGATGCCACTGCCCGCATGATTGAAGCTGCCAAGGTGCGTGTGGCAAATTCTTTGCATTGCGGTTTTGTAGTTTACCATATATGCGTGGAAACTGAAAACCAAATGGCATGCTTAAACCTTCCATAGTAATGACAGGTGCAGCAAGTTGGTGAAATGTGTGTGATATTTATCCTCCTGAGACCTGAGCAAATTTGTGGCCACACAGGTGAAATCAAAACACATTGTTGGAATGCACACACATGCTGTATTAAACCAGAAAAAAAAATGCATCTGTACAGCAAACAGTTTTTGCACAGCTGTGTGTGCATTATAATGCACACTGGGTCTCAATGCACAGCAAACGAACGACACTCGCCTATAACGAAATTTTACATTTGCTCGCAATAAGCACGCTTATTTGTTGTGAAACTGTCTGGAGGCGTTTCGCGCAGATGTGATGCAAAGAACGATGTTGCACGTGATGCACCGGAACTTTGTCCGCTGAGCATAGGCATGCGCAGGGTTCCCCAACAGGGGGATTGAAGCTTTATTGCAGTGCCCCCCCCCCCCTAGTAAGTCAATGTACGAGGCAGAGTTTGGGTCGCCCTCCCTCTTAGGTGACTGGAGGGTCAACTTACGGGGCAGATTTTGCGCCTCCCTCTTAGGTGACTAGGGGGGGCGGCCGACCCCCTGCCCCCCTCCCCTTGCGCACTCCTACTGCGCTGAGAATATCCTGGGTTTCGGCACCTCGAGGAGAATCCCTAGTTCCCAAGCTCTGAAATGTGGCTTGCTTGCGCAGTTGTTGGCTCAGAAGGCATGGGCCCAACCTTGGCTTTCAGCAGCTTCCGTGGTGACTCATAAGGGAGCTTTCGAGTAGAGTACGCAAAGCTTTGCGTTGGCTTTTCGCGCAACTGCGCATGCGTCGTACGCTTCCGCTTGCAGGCTCCCGTTAAGTGACGGAAATAGTGGGCCTCAAACGCTAAGGCTAACTTAGCGTACGCTATTCGATAACTGCCTATTGTCAAATTCTGCACCACACCTGTCTTCCGGCAACAGGTAATGGGGAAGGGACAGCCTCATCGTATGAGAATTCTAGGTCCGAGGTGTCGTTGCTGGTCATTGACTCAAGAATTCGTTTCTTTATCACTGATTCCTAGGTGAAACAAACGCCAAAGCTTAATGCCAAAGAGTAACGAACCACATGAGATTGGCAAACATACGCAGGAAAAAGCACCCATTGAGACCGAGTGTGCATTATAATGCACATTTGAAGAAAACAGCTTGTGATAACAAAAATACTTGCCCTAAGGGTTACATGACGTGCGGAAATTATCCCTAAACCCTTCCTAAGTAGATTTAAACAACAATTAAGAAATATGACACGATGGTTATTGAGCAATTTACGAATTACTTGGACGGCGTGAGCAGAACATTCAAGACGAGAATGACGCCATGTTTCAAAGCGGGAAAATGGGGCTTCCACTGTAGTATGCTTCCTGTATTGCTGACCAGATGACACCACATGATAGAGCATGCGATTTCAACAAGAATGTTGGCTCTAATAGTGGCGCGAATTTCGAAAACCGGGAAAAAACAAATGTGCATTTTAACGCACGCGGGGTCTGAAGCGGATTGATAGCCTTCTCTTCATCTGTCTTACCTAGTGAGCCTCTAAGGGAAATCTCATTACAGTTATAAGAGGTAGTTCTTTTACTCATACCGTTACAGGGTGGGTCAAAAGCAGCACTTGTACAGTTCGTACATTACACGAGGAAAAACAAAAAAACACTTGACAAAAACCTACATAGGCAAACATAAGTGAACAAAAAGCACAAGTGTAGATAATACATCGATCAAATTATGAACAACTATAAGTGCAAACTTAAAGACTGCTACAAAACATAAGGGAACACAAGCGAACAATAGTATATACCCATACATAAGCGAAATATTTTGTACTTTCACCGATCAAATGATAAAAAAACATCAATGCAGTGCTAACAAATGAGCTCAGAGACACCCACGAAACGATGAGTAGAGCCGTGCACGGGCTGCATTTCCGAGCCTGGCCTCTGCCCGCTGACTGCGTCGAAAGCCCGCCTGAGCCCGATACTATAGAGCTACAAAAATAATAGCCCGTGCCCGATCCAGCCCGATATTATGAAGGTTTGCTGTGGAGACAAGATATCGTTTTCCGATAATGTGGCATTTTATTAAACATATCAAAGTCAAACATAAGCAAACGACACATGACGTCACTATATCCACAGATTACAAGTTGTCGTGAGAAATAACAAGCTGTCCAATGATTGGGGCTTCAGTGAAGTGCGGCTTTCCTGCCTCGCATATCCCGCCAAACTGAAGTTCCGTTCACTGCTCGCACTGGTTGCCGGAACTCCCAATATCTTTTTAAGCAAGCATAGCAAGCCTGGGAAATTTGACTGCTTGTTACTCCAGAACTTTAGTACCTGAGATGCAGGACAGGAGGATGATTCCATCGATAGATAATCACAAAGCTCATTTTGTGTGTTTTTCACAATTCTGGCACGTCTATATCTTGGGCTTGATTCGGGCTTTGCACCTGGCCCAGCCAGTCCGACAAAAAACACCGGGCCCGAGATGAAAAGACGTCGGCCTACCCGAGTCAGGCCCGGCTTGGGGCCGGGCTCGGGTTTTCGGGCTGCCCGGGGCCTCGTGCACAACTCCAACGGTGCGCATGTGTAGATGCATATATCTTTTAATGTTATTTAGGCTATTTTCAACTTGTTCTGCACTGGTGCTTTCTCGGGTTAATAGCGGCAATTCATTCCATTCTTTAATTGTTCTTGAGAAGAAGGAAAACTCATAAGTGCTAATCTGCAGCTGAGGTATTTGGAAAGTACCATCTTTGCTTCTTCGCAATGTTCCACCCTGTCGTGCTATCAAATATTTTTTACTGTTGATGTTGTGTTTTTAGTGAGAAGGTAAAAAGACTTCATCCTCGCTATGCTCCTGCGTTGAGCGGGCGTAGGCAAGTTCAGTAAACTGACCGTTTCGGAGACAGAATCTGTGCGAGAATATCGTGCTAGAATAAACCTTGCTGCTCGACGTTGAACTTATTCCAGTCTCAATTAATCCTGACTGAGAAGGGTCCCACATTATGCTGAGATACTCTAGAGTTGGCCGATTGTAGATTAATGAGCTGTTAGTTTTACTGACCTTGAAGCCAAATGCAATTTCCATCCCAAGAACAGAACCTTTCTTTTTGCATAACATTTAGATTTTTGCGTAAAGAAAGACGAACACATGAGAGAAGACAGGACTCGTGTTCGTATTTCTTAGTGCAAAAATCAAGATGTTATGTGCTCACCAACTCTCCCAACAACAAGTTCTTTATATTTCCTTTCCACAGTTTCGCATACTTTTGCGACATGGTTGGACGAGCTTAAATTCACGGATGCATTTACACTTAAATAATTTAGTACATGAAACGTAGCAAGTACCGAAGAATTCACTGTGTAATTAAGGGGAGATGCGGGTCGAAAAACACGAGTTTTCTAAAAAATTATCGATTTTTTGTTTTCGCCTGTTTTGTTAAGATTAGTACCTCTACTGTTCTGAAAAAAAAAATCAATGTCGAGACTCAACTGGAAATGCTTTAAAATTGCGTCTAAAGAGCACAAGGTGGCTGTCAAAAGGCCGAAAGTGTGTCATCTTCGAGCACCTTGCCGCTGATAATGCGCCGCCGCTCACCATTGTCGACCGCATGAGGCGAAGAGCCGAGCCTCACTCTTCAAATAACAACGGTTTCCCGCGCTGCTGCAGCGCAAGAAATAATAAAGAGAAGCACGCTTTTGCCGCCTTCTTCGAGCGCCGTGACTGGCTTTAAATCACGTGGTACGGATCGGGAGCCGCCATTGGCCGCTGCGCGCCTGTGTGTGCTGTGAAGCCTACTTGCAGGATCCGTGTCTCGTCGAGCAGCGCAGCTGAACAACGCTTTTCTCGAGTGCTTATCCGTTATTGATGAAGAAAGCCGTAGGAAGCGCGGTCACCGGCCTGTGAAGTTTCACGCAACGCACAAATTTCGAGGACGCCGGCGCGAATCAAAGCCGAACACTCAAACCACGAAAAGATCGTCTGCTGCCACAAGGCGTAGTGGCAGTGACGCCGATGCGTCCGATGAGTTTGCCGCGGCATTCGAATATGTGAGTGCCTCCCAGAAAAAGATCGGACTCTTCGAAGACAAAGAAAAATCGCAGGACGACGAGTCTTCGTTGATTGCTGATATGACAGCACTGAACATGTTGGTTTAATCGAGGGCACTCCAGTTTTGAACGTGTTCTGGAAGAGCTTGGCGTGCTCCCGTCTCATGATCTGGTTGCTCTTGGCACATCACGGGGCAGCACACGCCAGAAAAAAATGTCTCAAAAACTAACAGGAGAAGCAAGGGCCCGTCGGCGTGCGCTGAAGAAAAAATCTCTTGTCGAGGAGTCAGCTCGAAAGAGCCGTGAGGGCCAAACCTATGGTGCTGGCGCATTTTAATGGCAGTGGCCACTACAAGGAGGATTGTTCTTTCTTGTGTACAAATTTCGTTGCATTCAATGACATCTTTGATAAATAAACATGCAATTTTGACTTTAAAACTCGTTTTTCTCAAAACACAAATTTTGCCATTTTTGTCAATGTGCCCCTCCTTTTTCGGGTACTTCTGGTGCTCAGATCTGCATGAAATTTTTCCCAAAGTTTTTCCAAAGTACGAGAAATGCAATTATCTTGTTTAAGTTTCGATATTCTTATTATAAAATAAAAAAAAGTTATGTAAACTTTTACTAGGGTAGGAGAAATATGAACTTCCAACGTTAAAATTTTTCACGTCTAGTACATATTTTGTATGGACTTCCTAATTAGTTATTTGCATTCCGCACTTTATTTGAAACATTATGAACTATCAATTGTAAAAAATTATTGAAGTTTAGGTCTGAAAAGAGGGGGGGCAAAATGCTTCAGTTTTTCACTTTGTCATGTTGCAGAACTAAAAGTATGCAACTTGCAAGAAAACTAATTATATATTTGAAATCAGCATAAAAAGTTCTATAAGCAGCTCAAGTTTCATTGCTCTAGGGTGAATATTAAAGAAAAAGTGTCTTCGAGTAGCATCTCCCCTTAAAGTCGAAGATATGATTTACTTTATTCATTACGCAAAAAAAACTTTTATTCTCAGTTACTTTCATTTTTCATTTCTCGCACAATTTTTTATGGCCTTAAGAGCTTCATTAAGTAATTGCTGATCCTCTGTGGTAATAATTTCTTTGTACCATAGAAAAGTTGCACCGGGATTCCTTATTGCAATTTCCTTATTGTCAATTTTTCTTTCTTCACTCGTCTGCTACCTTGTGGGTTTCCGCAGAATCGATTTGCAATTATGTGTTTTCGATGAATTCGCCCTTGCGCAGCCGATATCTAGCTTGCTGGTTAGCTCAGTTGTTAGAGCGACCACCCCTGAAAGGCGTTGGTCCCGGGTTCGATCTCCGGACCAGGACGAATTTTTCGGCAACAAAAAAGCTTTATTTCTGAGAAATCGGTATGGATTTCCTTGTGGCTTCGGTATTGATTACCTACAAATGTTTAGTACTAGTATGGGAACCCCTTTTGTGTCAACGTACACTAAAGTCTTTCTGGGACAGTTAGAATCTGAGCTATTGAAATCATACAACATATTTGTTATATGGGAACATGGCATAAGTGCATTAAATGGTACTTTCATTGACCATTTTAACAAGTTTCATCCTAGTATTAAATTTATCATGCACCATTCGTCCACTGAAATTCATTGTTTATCGTTTATTCACATCTTGCAAAGTCAAATAAAGGTTAACAGTCAGATAGGTGGGAGAAGGTGAGATGGCAAAAAGTAGACTAAGAAAACAAAGATGATCAAGACTATAACATATGCCTTTGTAAGCACAGACACATTTTCAGCAAATCAGTGTGTCTCACCTGCTAGAAATGTTATTTCTGCCTGCGTTAAATGTAACGAGGCCATTGCTCTTTTGCCGCTCTGATAAAGAGGGTTTCTTTCATCTCCCAGGTGTCTTTGTTGCTAGCAACGTGGTGTCATGGAACTTTGGCATGCATGACCTGCTCCTTGCAATTGTTTGCAGACGTTCCAGGTGGCATTCATTAAAGGGCCCCTAAACCACACAGGAGTCAAAATTTAGTTGTGGTGTGACACTTGTGCACGAGTCTACAACCAACACGTAGCCGTTAGAATTTTTCGAAACGGTGCCGTAATAGCGGAGTTAAACGCATTCTATGATCGAAATGCTGCGATCGCTTGTTTCAGTCTTTCTTTCTCTACCCTCCACTCCTCTGCTGGTCTCCTCTCCCAAAACCGCTTTGCCCGCCTTGGCGAGTACCCCTCCCTCTCTCACGTGACATACTGTCATCGTTGACGCGCTCTTTGAAACAGCGGGCACTTCCGGTCGCCGCAACTCCGTGAACTCCGTGCTTCTCGGCTAACCGCTGTTGTTGCCGTGCTGGTATGGACCCTGTGTTGCGCGCACGCCTTCAAAGGATTGCCAACATGATGGACCCGTACGGTGACACGTGTCGTGTCCTTTCGTTTTTCCAGTTGGCGCTTTTGCAGCCAAGCACTGTTGTGTGAAATCCATCGCAAAACACTGTCGGATTCAGTCCGCACAGCATATCAGACCGCTAGGCGTGACTGTGCTGATTCAGGGATGCAACAGCTGCGCCAATTGCGCCAATTTGATACAATTCCTTATTTTTGCGCCAAGCTGAGCCAAAAACCGTGAAATTGGTTAAAATTGCGCCACGCTGCGCCAAAATGCCCGACCAGCTTAAAATTTTCTCAGCTGCACAAATTTGAGCGAGAAATGGAGGCGGCGTTGGTCATTTGCAGTGTGGGCATTGTCATACAATACAGACGCGCAGACCCTAACCCCTCGCGAAAGAAAAAAAAAGTCAGTTTCACCGCAAGGACGAAGCAGTGAATGCGATAGCAACAAATTGTAATGTTATACGAAGTGAGGCTGGCAGCAAACTCTTTTGTGTCCGATCTCGCGTAACTCTACAAAACGTTGGTGTAAGAGAATACGGCCGCTCCAAGGAAAGACGCTCTTTCTGCACAGTGTCTTTGCATTGAGACACAGCACGTAGCAGGATATACGAGCTGTCCGCTGATGGCTGCCGAGATAGCGCGCGCGCCAGCAATTGCGACTGCGGCCTTAGAATCAAAGTTAAATGTTGCTACGTACTCGAGCAACAGCCCCCCCCACCCCCCTCTCCCGTCTTTTCATGCCAAACAGTGATGTGATAGCTGCGCCAATTGCGCCAAACTGCGCCAAGACATGAAAGCTGCTACATCCTGCTATATCTCCGCTGTTTTGCGCCAAAACTGCGCCAAACTATAAGCACACTAGCGGAAAAACTAGAGTTACTGTATATGCTACCTTTAGGTAGCATAGCGTATACAGTAACTCTAGGAAAAACGTGCGCAGCGCACCGCCGGCGGCAAAACGCGAGACTCCAAAGCTGCCACGCGGCAATATTTTCGTGCCGCGAGAGGAATGTGTTCGTGCATCATTTTTCTCGGCACGCTGCCCGGCGCTTTCTGGGGACATAACCATAACCGACATAACCCTCTCCAGACTGCTGCAAATTGGCGTGACCCCCCAAAAATGCACCTTGGAAGGAGCGGCTCGCCGCGAGCTGGTGTGACCACACCGCCGCAGCAACATAGAAGTAAAATTTCAGTTGTTAGTACAGCGACGTCCGCGCCTGTCTTATTTTTGCATCCTTTTTTAAGTTCCGCTACTCGAACGAGTGTTATACCCCTGTCACACGGACAACCTTAACCGTGGTTAAGCTGACTACGGTTACGGCTGACCACGGTTAGGGGTAGCTACACAGCAGAAATAACAGCATGGTTTTGCAGCGATAAAGCGACATGCTGCAGAAGAGGCACATTGAGGCCACGAAGACGCATCGGAATTCAGCAGGTGTACTGAAAACTCCAGAGACCTGCATATCAGACGTATTTGGACATGACAAAAATTGCAACCCAATCCGATCCAGGCTCTTTGCGAACCCAAGTAAACCAATTTAGGAGGCGTTGATGTAAACGTAACCGGCTGATACGAATTCGTGAAATTTCCCAGCCGAATTCCACTGTGTCGAATGGGCCGAAATTTCGATGTTCCGAACCCTTTTCCGTGTCGCGGCGGGTGATACAAACTTTGGTACCGAATCCGTCGAGCGACGGCCGAGAGCAGAATGCTGTTAGCTTCGGAAGTACGCGCGCGGCCAGTGCGCACACTGTCAGAACTGTGGTTATCGTTTGCCGTAACCGCTGTAGGCGAAACCGCAGTCGCTCTTGACACTATCATGTATGGCGACGACGAAACTGACGGGACTCCGAAAGTGCACGCGCGTCCAACGCCCACCCAGTCCAAGTGGCGCTGCTTCCCGCAAACGCCACGGACAAAACAGCGGCAGATGCGATTATAGATAGCAATACAGGCGACGCAGAACGTAGATTTGAAGGCACGTGCGCAGCCAGCGCAGGCGGATTGAAAACGGAACTACCGTTTGCCGCAACCGCCGCGCACGAAACCACGGTCGCTATCAACGTGATCATCGATAGCGACTACGAGCTCCGAAGGTACGCGGCTAACGCAGCGGTAGATTAAAGGCTATATAGTCGTAGAAAAAGGCACGAAGCAGTGGTGTAGCCAGAAGGGGCGCACCCCCCCCCCCCCCCGCCGAAATTATTATTATTATTATTATTATTTTTTGCTATGGAGTACAGAGCCCAAAATGACACTTGACCACATCTGCCTGCCCGGCCCCCACTTCAAATCAAGGAGGTGCCGACACCCCCCCCCCCCCCCCCCCCCCCCCCCCCGCCCCCCCAAGACAAAAATTTCTGCCTACGCTCCTGGCACGAAGCCTTTTGGCTTTCGTGTCGATCTTCGCTTGTCACTATGGTGGAGCTGACTTCACTTAGTTTTCAGTTGGCCTCATGCGAAGCTCTGACGCGCGCTTTCGCGGCAGCCAGCTGCGCCGTCCCTTATTTGTCCGTTCACGTGTGTCCCAGAAAGGCATGCGCGAGTTCTTATGACAGAAATTAATGCTTTGTGCGTATATTGAGGTTTGAAAACAGGTCTTGCTAGTCTTTTGATGATACCAAATTTTGGGCAATACGAATATTGTCGTTCCCCCTTCAGATTCGTATCACTGAGATTCTACTGTAGTTGGGAAACCCTACCTGCATTGTTAGTTTGGCCACTGTAAGCCATTATAAGACCGCAACGCCAATGGCAGCCTGCACTGACACCCTTGTCCAATGTTTACGCTTACGGGGCTGTTAGGTGATCCAATGGTGTTATGCAAACAGCCATTATTGGACGGAACTTTTTGTTTCAGAACAGTTCCTCCTTATTTGACTGTTTTGCTTGACACGGTTCATTTTTCCCCTTGGCAGTGAGCTTTTAGCTGATCCAAAAGCTGTTTTCCCTGCTCCCAAACGTGTTTTTGGCTGCTCCAAAAGCCCTTTTACCTGCTCCAAAATGCACTTTTTGCTGCTCCAAAAACCTGCTCCAAAATAGCTTCAGTCAATCACAACTGAGCATCGTAAAGCTTCTGCTTGTCCTCAGTCACGGCCAGGCAACAGTTGAACATTGTTTCAGTGTGAACCGACAGGTGTGTGTGGAGAATCTCAAGGACCTTTCCTATGTTTCACAGTGGGTTGTGTGTGATGCGGTTGAGAAGGCAGGTAGTCTTCTGCAGGTTGCGATCACCAGGGAACTGAGGATGGCAGTGTCAGCTGCTAGACACAAGTATGGAGCATACTTAGAAGTCGAGAAGAAGCAAAACCTTGAAGCTTCGAAGCAGAGGAAAAAGCACTGCATAGAGGAAAAGCTCGATGGAATGAAAAGAAAGCAAAAAAAGGCTAGAATTGACAATTGATGACCTCGTGGCTTCTGCAGATGCCTATGCAGAAAAAGCAGAGGCAGCAAACGATGTGGCACACATTGTCAAGTCAAATAGCTTGGGGAAGACGGCAAAGGAGAAGACTGGTGAGCAACACTCACTCAATGTCCATATTCAGCAAAAGCTACTGGAGCTCGCCTGAAGTAGGCAGCCATTAGGATTTTGGCGCTTTGTGCATTTGAAGGAATTTGCATTGTGATGTTTTATAAAGCTACCTTTTATTTATTTTTATTGCGTGCAATACAGTAATTGCATTGTGATATGTTAAGTGGGCAGCTGTGGGTTGCTGCTTCCTGAAGATTTTTGTGCATTTGAAGCAATTTATATAGTGATATTTAGTAAACATATCTTTATTTATTTTTTATTGTGTGCAATACAAGCAGATTTGTATTGTGACATGTATTTTTCTTTGGGCAATAAATGTCAGACCTTTTGAGAGCACTGTTTCAAGATCTTCGACATGGAAAAAAAAAATTACCTCTTGAAGAGGGCCTTGAAAATCCTCCTATAGGGCCTTGAAAGTCCTTGAATATCCTTGAATTTTCTCCTTTGAAACCTGTATGAACCCTGAGTTTCTCATTGTCTTATATATTAATGTCTCGTTCTTGTGTTATTGCTATATTTCTTTCCATTGTTGATAATGGCTCTCCTAGAAGCACTACCGTTTTTTCTTTGCTTTTGTTAATAAGTATGAGTATTATGTACTAATCTTTTTACCGGTGTACGGCTATAATTCTTATCTATGTTACAAAAACATGTTTTCTACTACCTGTGTAATAATGACTTTTATATTTTTTATCATAATCCAAAACTTCATTCCCAATTAATCCAACCTGCTCCCTTCATTTCTCTTCGCCGTAATCACCAGCAAAAAGTCACAGTCCCCCATTGCAGCACAATAACATATGCCCAATCATATCGCCCAAGAACTTGTAATGAATGGAATCGCCTGCCTGCATCATTAAACACCAGCATCACTGACTCCATTCAATTTAAGAATATCCTTAAAACAATGATTACCTAATTACCCCTTTTATGTATTTCAACAATTGATTTATTTTGCTTATTGCCTTCACCATCCAATAAAAATAAAATTATTGTTGGTCATTTGCATTTTTATGATGTAAGTTGCTAGCAGTATTCATCTTTGTACCTTAACCAGGGGCTATATTTGTGTGACATTTGCTTTGTATTCCTCGTTTTTTATTGTTGTGCATTGCCCTTCCCCTCTGAAATGTACTGTGTACCCTTAGGGTAAAAAAAAAAATAAAGTGCATTTAATTAAATTGAATTGTATGCTACAACTGTTTATGTGATTCCTCGGCATAGATGATGCTTGTCGGGTCTGAAGCAGTTTCAAGCACTGATGTTGCTTAGTGGTACAGTAAAACACCTCAAAAAGACTTGTTTTTGGGCGAGTTGGTGCGCTTGCTTGCCACGCTTGCTCGCCTGGGCTCAAACCTGCCCCAACCTGCTTTTTCCGTTTTCTCATTGTGTGCAAGAGCTGCAACAGACACTGGTGGCGGCGGTGGACAACATCGCCACCAAAATCAGCTGTTATGAGCTCATAACAGCTTACCTGTAATAATGAAAAATGTTGTATACCATAGGCTAAAGTTGTGCAAGAAATGTTCCCACCAGAGAAAGTGATTTGCATCCCATGACTGACTGTGTGCAGGGCTGTGCCAGCAATCCCCATGACTCGGAAAACCAGGCTGCCTTGCGGAAAGCAGCGGAAGAGCTTCGTCATGCCACCAATGTGGCAGCCAGTAATGCTCTCAAGCGCAAGATCATTGTTCGCCTGGAGGTGAGCACACTTTGTACAGCATGCTACCGGTCATTTGAAACTGCCATCTACAGCTTCCTCTTCCTTCTTTATGCTCAACCACCTCGCTGTTTTCCAACCACTGTATTATTCTCATATATGAAGCTTCCTGGTCTTAAAGAAGAAGCCCGATAACTTGCTTGTTTGTGTACTCTTTCCTTACAAGGTTCCTCAAAGGCACGCATCAACCATTAATGCCGACACTTCATATATGACCCTGTTGAGCGGCTGTGGCTGTGCACGCCAGCCAGAAAACTTAATTATGTGTGAAAGCCTGCTAGCGGACTATGTTGGACTCTGTATTATTTGGAGATGGGTTTGTGCAGGGCTTACCAGTCAGGAAAGGATGCGATGCTTCTTCATTCCGCAATACATCGAAGGTTCTACAGCTGGGTTTGTTGACACTCTGACACGGTGCAGAAAAGGCACCACAGGCAGATCATTAACAAACACGGATTTATTAACCCAGCTTGCATGGCACAGTTGAACCATCAAGACTTGTGGGCAAAGAAAAGCTGACTAAATAGCACCTGAATAGTCACAGTTATTAAGGCCTTAGAAGCTATCATCAAACGCAACAATTGATTATTGGCATCGGTGTCCCACGTTGGCGGAATCGGGGACAACGCAAGTGATGCAAAAAAATCGTCACTGTGGCATCACGTGACGTAACGCCGGATGAGGACGTCATCACGAGACATCGTAGCTTGGTCAAAAGTGCACCGATCGCGGAGGCAGTGGAAAACCAGGTGAGGTGCCTCCGATCCTGGAGGCAGTGCAGAAGCACGTTAGGTACAGAAAGCTTTCGGAGGGCGGTGGCAGGATCAATGCATCGACCGAGAAGAAAAAGATGGCTTTCACCCTTGAGGCGTCTTAGGTGCATGCATAAGGTACCCTCCGAGTTTTTATAAATTGCACCAATGAATTGACTTATCACGTTGCATGTGTCACTTACCCCTGTGGTTCTTTCTGCGTCGTCTTTCGTATCTTTAGTGGCACGCTGAAAATTTCACTATGTACAGCCAACTGGCCCCCACCCTGGCTCTTCTTTCAATGGCCTGTGGTCAGCAAAGGCTCAAGTTATGCATGCCACTCACTTGAAGACTTGTACTGCAAGGGAGGCTGTTTGACCTTCTCGGTGCACTTTGCCTGGGCAAACAGTTTTGTGTGTATTTGGGGCACCAAGAAAACGTTTGGTGAGAGAAGAGGATGTTTAGCTGGCTTGCTAAATTTCATCCAGTCAAGACTACCACTCTGACCTCCCAATAAATGCCTCTCGTGGATGCACAAAGTTACGGTTCTGCACTATTCTGTAATGTCAAGTCTATTACTAGCCTTACTTTTTGCACTAACTGTTGAAATCGCTGCAGGTTTTCTCGCTCAATTGAATCCATCATCATCATCAGCCTGTCTACGCCCACTGCAGGGCAAAGGCCTCTCCCACGTTCCACCAATCAACCCGGTTCTGTGCTTTCTGCTGCCACGTTATACCTACAAACTTCTTAATCTCATCTACCCACCTAATTTTCTGTCTCCCCCTCACGCGTTTGCCATCTCTTGGAATCCAGTCAGTTACCCGTAATGACCACCGGTTATCCTGCCGACGTGCTACGTGCCCGGTCCATATCCATTCCTTCTTCTTGATTTCAGCTAGGATATCCCTAACCCCTGTTTATTCCCTGACCCACTCTGCTCTCTTCCTGTCTCTTAAGGTTACACCTATCATTTTCCTTTCCATCGCTTGCTGCGTCGTCCTCAATTTAAGCTGAACCCTCTTTGTAAGTCTCCAGGTTTCTGCTCCGTAGGTGAGTACCGGTAAGATGCAGCTGTTATATACCTTCCTCTTGAGAGATAGTGGTAGACTACCATTCATGATTTGATAATGCTTGCCGAATGAGCCCCATCCCATCCTTATTCTTCTAGTTATTTCACTCTCATGGTTCGGCTCCGCGGTTACTACCTGTCCTAAGTAGACGTACTCCTTTACAGCTTCCATTGTCTCGCCACCTATCGCAAAGCGCTGTTCTCTGCCATGATTGTTCGACATTACTTTAGTTTTATGCATATTAAATTTCAGACCTACTCTTCTGCTTTCCATTTCCAGTTCAGTAATCATGAGCTGTAATTCGTCTCCCGCGTTACTCATCAATGCAATGTCATCAGCGAATCGCAGGTTACTGAGATACTCTCCATTAACTCTTATCCCTAATTCTTCCCAACCTAGGGCCCTGAAAACCTCCTGTAAACACGCGGTGAATAGCATTGGAGAGATCGTGTCTCCCTGCCGTACGCCCTTCTTTATTGGGATTCTGTCGCTTTTTTTATGGAGGACTATAGTGTCTGTGGATCCACTGTAGATTTCTTCCATTATGTTTATATAGGCTTCGTCGATGGCCTGATTCCGCAGTGCCTGCATGACTGCTGATGTCTCCACCGAATCAAATGCCTTCTCGTAATCTATGAAGGCTATGTATAGCGGTTGGTTGTATTCCGCGCATTTCTCTATCGCCTGATTGATAGTATGAATATGGTCTATTGTTGAGAAGCCTGTACGAAATCCTGCCTGGTCCTTTGGTTGATTGAACTGTAATGTCGTATTAATTCTGTTAGCAATTACTTTTGCAAATAGCTTGTAGACAACGGACAGTAAGCTGATGGGCCTGTAATTTTTCAGGTCCTTGACGTCCCCTTTCTTATGGATCAAGATGATGTTGGCATTCTTCCAAGATTCTGGTATCCTCTCCATCGAGAGACACTTCGTATACAGGGTGGCCAGTTTTTCTAACATAATCTCTCCACCGTCTTTCAACAGGTCTGATGTTACCAGATCCTCACCAGCGGCTTTGCCTCATTGCATTCCCTTTAGGGTTTTCTTTACTTCTCCTGTCAATACTGGTGAAATGTCAGATTCCTCTGGGCTATTACTGCTTCTTACGTTATCATCCTGACTGTCTCGGCTGCTGTACAGATCTCTGTAGAACTCTTCCGCTACTTCAACTATTCTATCCATATTGGTTGTGACCTTGCCTTCCTTGTCCCTTAATGCATACATCTGATTTTTGCCTATGCACAGTTTTGTCTTCATAGCTTTGAGGCTTCTTCCGTTCTTTAGAGCATGCTCAATTCTCTCCATATTATACACTCCGTTCGGGACCTATAGAGGGCACCTTGAAAGACGCACGCAGCGCCACTTGCGGTGCGGCGAGCGTGCAATGGTGGGAGCCCTACCAGACAACAGTGCCTCATTGCTTTGACAGCTATGGCGGCGCAAGGCTGGCGCGTTTGTGCTTCGAGCTGGATTTAAAGATATCGTAGTTGGATCATTCTTCCGCGATGCCACCATTAAAAAAGGGGAAAACCTGCACGCGAGCGGCCATGTTTTTGACATGAGTGAACGCTTTGCTACGGCGTTGTCAGTACTGACGGTTAAATGCATGCGTCAGGCATGCGTCACACAAGAGGCTTACCCCATAGCTATCGAGGCAAGCTGTCATTATTTTATGGTTAGAATTATTTGTGCAGGCCCACTACCCGTGTACTTGCAAAATGCACAGAACATTTAGAATTATCCACGGCCACTCGCCGTGCAAGCTTCGGCGAGTGGCCGGGCGGCGTGGCTATTTGTTGGCGGCTTCGTGTCATGTCTATTTGCAGCCACCGAGTATTTTGCTTGAAATTGTCGCACGTAGCAACGACCTTATTGCAGCATCATCATCGCTCATCCTCATCATTTCTACCTGGCCACTCGTGCGGCTCATGCCAAGAGCTTGAGGTGTGGGCGAGAAATAAACGTGTTACGATCGGCCCCGCTTCGTCTTTCGCTTCAAGTGATGTGGCGCCGACGATGGCACGGTCACGATCGGCCTCCATCAGTCTACCTCATTCGCTACAACCTCTTTCGTTGTTTATGCTTCTTTCCGAAACAAACATTGTGCTTCCGTCGCAACAGCGTTCGCAGAAAACTACGACGGTCAGATCTAAGATGAAAATAAACAGCCTCGATTCTAGTTCCGTGTGCACATTTGTCTACGTGCTGCACACCTTGTTCGTTTCATCAACGCTTAATAATTACAGGGTCAGCAGTTTACTACGAGTATCAACCACTTAGAGTGATTGCGCTCTTGGCTCTCTCGTCTACGCGAGCTCACTAAGCTTTTATAATTTGCGCAAACCCTGGTGTAACCCAAGCTACACTCTAGCACAGAGGTGCGCAAATATTTTCGGTATCAAGGCGTTGGACTGGGCTAGTTGGTACATTGTCAAAATCGATAAAAAAAGAAAACCAGCGGTAAACACAGGACACAGTTAGTGTCCCGTCGTTTGCTCTCACTGTGTCTTGTGTATACAACTGTTTTTTGTTTTTTTATCTATTTGAACATTTTCAGGACCACGACCTCTCGAAGCTTCCGAGTGCCGTAGAGCTACCCCAGCCGTAGTCTATCCGCTTTAGTCCTGGGATCTTCTGAACAGCCGTGACCACCTGACATTTTTGTCCCTCAACATCTCGGGGAAGGGGATCGACTCCCAGTTAGCGCATCTCTACTTGGACAGCGGCGCTTCCGCCGGCACTAAAGTCATGACTGCAGAAACAGTGCGAACGTAAAGCACGGGACGTAGAAGAAATACATACGACGACATGAGCGCTGACTATCAACTTATCTTCTGCAAGCACGGACCGCTTACGATACTCATCAGGAAGTATCGTTGGCACGTACGACAGGGACGACACATCCTTGGACGGCCCACCCCCAACGAAATGTGCCTTGCATATCTTCGAGTACCGAGAGGGCTCCCAGTTTGTTCCGTCATGGCTGAAATGTACTGATGCTAGCGGCACAAGAAAAACAAAACCATAGAATGCGAGACGGCAGAGGGAGGGGGAACCAAGCTAACTTTTTTCGTCACACAGCCGTGATACACTTCTGCCGCTGCCCAATAAAGCACAGACGAGTTGAGAAACGGTGAAACGTCGTTCCCGCAGGGCACGACGTGTACCTTTTGGTACAACCAACGACGCAGCAGTCCATGACTGCGTCACAGAACACCTACAACTGCGTGCTAGCGGGCGCGGGAAAGCGTTCGCTTCTCCTCTGGCTCTCGCCGACTGCCTTCTCTGAAGGCCGCGCGGTGGCGCGCCAGTCGCAGTGAACGGAGTGTATACTTTCTTATGTCGGCTACTTTACACCTATTGATTAACTTCGAAAGCTCCGCCAGCTCTATTTTGTCTGTTGCATTTGAGGCTTTCATGGCTTGACGTTTCTTAATGAGGTTTTTCGTCTCTTGGGATAGCTTGCCAGTGTCCTGTCTAACAACTATACCCCCGACTTCCACTGCACACTCCTTAATGATACTAGTCAGATTATCATTCATTGCGTCAACGCTAAGGTCGGTTTCCTCGGTTAAAGCCGCGTACCTATTCTGAAGTGAAACTCTGAACTCCTGTACTTTCCATCTCAGAGCTAGTTCATTAACCGGCTTCTTGCATATCAGTTTCTGCCATTCCTTCCTCAAGTCTAGTTGAATTCTAGATCTTACCATTCTATGGTCAGTGCATTAGATCTTGTTAACTACTTCTACATCCTGTACAATGCCCGGGTGTACACACATTGTGAAGTCTATTTCATTTTTAGTTTCGCCATTAGGACTCCTCCACGTCCACTTACGAGTAGCCCGTCTTCTGTAGAAGGTACAAGATCCGTAAATTATTGCGTTCTGCGAACTCTACTAGTAACTCCCCTCTGGCGTTTCTAGAGCCAATGCCATATTCCCCAACTGCATGATCTCCAGCCTGCTTCTTGCCTACCTTTGCATTAAAGTCGCCCATCAGTACAGTATACTGTGTCTTTACCTTACTCATTGCTGATTCTACGTCTTCGTAGAAGCGTTCAACCAGTTGATCATCATGGCTGGATGTAGGTGCGTAGGCCTGTACCACCTTCATCTTGTACCTCTTATTAAACATAATTTATTCATTTATTCATAATACCTCAAAGGTCCCACATGGGACATTACATGAGGGGTGGGCGAACGAAAAAACTGGCGGGTCAGGTTAGGTTTCATGTCTTGAAAGATGGTCTTCAATGGCAGCTTTGAATTGAGCAATGTCGGTGATGAGGGCGATATCGGATGGAAGGGCATTCCATTCTCCGGCAGTATGCAGGAAAAATGAACGTTGGTAGGTGGTCGTATGTGCACGTGGTAGATATACAGCATTTTGGTGCGAGTGGCGAGAGGAACGATGTGCAGGAATGATGATTTGGTTTCCTGGAGGCAGCGAATGGAAAAACCTAAAAAATAATATTAGACGAGCAGTCTTGCGGCGAGAAGAAAGTGAGGGGAGGCAGAGCTGGGATTTTAGGGCGGATACACTTGATCTGTAGGAATAATCGGAAAGAATGAACCTGGCAGCGCGGTTCTGGACTGATTCAAGGGAATTGTTTATATTAACTTGGTGATTGTCATAAATAGCAGAGGCATATTCTAGTTTGGATCGAATCAACGTTTTATATGCAAGTAGTTTGACTGCAGGGGATGCTGATGATAGGTTACGGTGTAGATAACCTAATAGGCGATTGCAGGAATTAGTTAGTTGGAGAATATGATGGGCCCAGGACAGATCACTAGATATATGTACTCCTAGGTATTTAAATGTCTTGCATTGGGTTAATGTGTTGTTGTTGAGAGAGTAAGAAGGAGCTACATAGTTACGGCGACGATGAAAGGACACGTGGGAGCACTTACTGACGTTGAGGGACATGTACCATTGGTTGCACCACGCCTGGATTTTAAGGAGGTCGTCCTGGAGAGAGGAAGAGTCTATGGAATTTGTTATTGGACGATACAGAACACAGTCATCTGCAAAAAGGCGTATATTAGATGATACATTAACAGGAAGGTCATTAATATATATGAGAAAGAGTAGCGGTCCAAGTACGGAGCCTTGCGGCACACCAGATAAAACAGGGGATAGAGACGAGGAAAATGAGTTGGTTGAAACAAATTGAAGGCGATCGGTCAAGAATTCACGTATCCAATTAACTGTGTCGGGGTGTAGGTTTAGGTGCGAAACTTTATGCATGAGAAGAATGTGCGATACTTTATCGAAGGCTTTTTCGAAGTCCAAAAAAAGAGCATCGGTGGCGATGTTCAAATCCAGGTTAGAATGTACATCATGCAGGAATAATGCGAGCTGAGTATTGCAAGAGTGAGCTTTGCGAAACCCGTGCTGGTTAGGATGAAAGAAGTTGAGAGATGACAGAAAATTGGCAATGTGTGAATGTAGAATGTGCTCCATTAGTTTAGAACAAACGCTGGTGAGGGATACGATACATATCACCCTCACATTAATGCTATAGTAGTCCTCTATATTGCCAGCTATATTTTTATGAATGAGGAACCCCACCCCTAGTTCTCTTCTGTCAGCTAAGCCACGATAACATAGGATGTGTCCGTTCTTCAGCACTGTATAAGCCTCCTGTGGCCTCCTAACCTCACTGAGCCCTATTACAGTCGAACCTCGTTAATACGTACCCGCTTTAAGCGTACTAACGGTTAAAACGTAGTTGCGACGAATCCCCGACCGAGTCTCATAGAGCTTAATGCATTCGCTGACCGCTTAAGCCGTAGTGCTTCGCCCTACGCCTACCGGTTAGTGCGTACCTTGCGTACCGCGATAACGTTTTGTGCCATAAAATTTTACTGCGCCGCTGAACTTCCCGACGCCACAATGTGCCGCCAAAGGTGCATTTTCGAGAAGTGCGTAGATCGGTCGATCACTGATTCCGACTTCCGCGCGATTGCGGCGACGCCTTTGCGGGTAAGCATCGGGAAAGAACGAAGGTGAGGCAGCAGCCACCGACGAACGCGCCAGCATGACTTATCGCCGACAACCTTATCACAATAAGTATCTTCAGATATCTGCTCGGGCACGCATGCGGCGCAGCACTGCTTTAAGCCTACTGCACGCTTTTAATAGGCGACAACCTGAACGCGCTGGGCCGCCTCGTGCGGGGCCGTGTTCAAGCGCGCGCCGCTTTGTAGAAACGAAAGCCGCTCGTTGTTGCGGAGTTGAGCGTTGCTAGTCGTAAGCGACGAGAAACCTCCTTGCATTGACGCTATCACGCTAAACGCACGCGTACGGTTCAGCAAGCGTAGCGCTGTTGTAACCATACTGCACGCTTTTATTGGGCGACCACCCACACGCGCTTCCGTCCGCTGCCAGGACCGCTAGAGCGTCGCGGAGTGCGCATCGCTTGCGGGAAGTTCGTCATCTCAACAAGCTCATCTGTGCTCATCGCCGCATCCGTGCACTGTCTGGAGCGAAGTGGATACGAAGAACACTCCCACGACAAATGCGCGCGTGCGGTACAGCAAGCGGACCCGGCGGCCCGGCAGTGACGGCGTGAGCCGAGAAGGCGACACGCTGCACGCAACTAGCCAGGAGACGATCGGCTCCACGCAGCCGTACAGCGTTTCACTGGAACTGTGTCAGTTTTCATTTAGTAGCAGATCGCGGTACAGACGCACACACATATATCGCGGAAAGCCGACGCTGTCCGTTCTGTCGCTACGTCGGTCACTGCGTATACCGGACCCTGTAATAGTTCCGAAATGCTCCTTGGCGTCGCCACCGCGCGCTATCGGACGGTCGTGCGAGAGTACCAGAATCTTTTCCCCAGTTTGGCAAAAAGAAAGAAAAGGCTTTGCAGTGGGTACTTTAGGCAATATTTGCTGGTGGCACTGTATTTCTTTGCTGGCGGCGATGGCGTACGCGAGGAGATGCAAATTTTTGCTTGGTGGTTAATGCGTACTACCGTTAAGTGCGTAGTTATGCGGCGTTCCCGGCAGGTACGCATTAACGAGGTTCCACTGTACATCCCAGTTAACACCCTCTAATTCTTCTAATAGTACAGCTAGACTCGCCTCACTAGATGAAGTTCTAGCGTTATACGTAGCCAAGTTCAGATTCCAATGGCGGCCTGTCCGGTGTGATGATCCGCGTGATGATGGAATTGTGTAAGAAGGCCAGGGGTGCAGCCTCACTGGCAACCACAGCCAGCAATGGACCCCCTCACCAGAGCAGGATTGGCCACCCTGGTGTAGTACTTGGCCACTACCTCCCACATGAATACACCAATTAACCCTCGGCCCTCAGTCCCCAGCGGCTGCGAAGCAACTGGCCAAGGCGGCAGTCAGACCTGTGACGCAGCAGAGGGTGCTAAGAATTGAATCCAAGTGCCAGCTAAATAAATCCTAGTGTCACAGAAATAATCTGAGCGCCAAACTGTTTAATCTATGTGGCAAAAATTTAATCCTAGCGCCAACACATTTAGTCCAAGCGCCAGCCGTGTGACAGTGAATTCAATCCAAGTGCCACCATGTTGAATTTAATCGCCAACAGTTTTAATTCAAGTGTCAGTCAATTTAATCTATACGCAAGAACTTAGAAATACGAGTGCGTAACTTAAACAGGGACTTAGAGAGACAAGGACAGGGACTTAGGAAGACAAGGACAATGCACTTGTCCTTGTCTTCCTAAGTCCCTGTTTAAGTTACGCACTCGTATTTCTAAGTATCATGAATCACCAACTCACCCAATCAGCCATTTTAACAAGATACGCGAGAAACGGCAATGTGGGGCATGAAAACGGCACTGCAATAAAGTACCGTTCTCACATATGAAGTATAATAATCGAAAAGTAGATGACAGCACTAATATTTGTAGTGACTGCTATTATTTAAGAAATAATTTGCGGCCCCAGTTTGATTGAGCTGTGCTTGGAGTGCTCTGCTAAGCACAAGATTGCAGAATAAAATTTGGCCCCGGTGGTATCACTTTGAGGGGAGCATCTGTGTGCTCTTTATTACGAGCAAGTTAAAGAACATTTGGTAGCTAAACGTGTTTGCAGTTGAATTGCACCGGCAATGCTGCCGTTCCCGGGCATGTCACATAATGCAAAGGACAGATAATGTGTGTTCAGTTGGAGCTATGGAATGGATGCCAAGAGATGGAAAACCTCGGACGTAGTGTTAAATGAAGCGACAATGAAATGAAGGTAAAACAAATTACAACAATATTTTTGCATACTCCAAATATTCGAGAATAGAACATCAGCACAGGTCACAGTAAGTATTACAGCGAAAGCGTTTACGAGATCATTTCAGCGGCCGTTTTTGGCGCCGTCGTTGTCCGCCGCCGCCGGTGTCTGTAACCACTATCACGCGAAATAAGAAAAAAAAACGAAATAAAGAAAAGATTTCCAGTATGAAACAAGGTTCGAACCTGGGCCCTCAGCGTGGGAGCCCAGTATTCTACCTCTGAGCCATGCCGGTGCTTGAAACTACTTTGCAAACAGACACTACACAGGCTTCATGGTGGGAAGGAACCACATTACTAATTTAACATAGCATGATAGAAGAGTAAAATAGCAAGCAGGCTTCACACGACGCGAATTCTGTAACTAGGCGTCACACAATGCGAATTGCGCAACAAGTAGGTTGTTGAATGCTTCCAACCCATTACAAAGGGCTCTGCCATAATTTTGCATCGTCATCAGGCACAGCATCAACAACGTGCACATAATGCCTTAGAGGTGTTTAGCGCAGGGTGTCGGAACGGAACGAAAAACGAAAAAAACGATATTTTTGACCGGAACGAAAACATAAATGAAACTTTATATACTATTTCGTTCCAGAGTGAAACCGAAACTTTTTCAATCGTTTTTCGGTTCACGAGAAAACTTTGCGATCTGGAACAACTGAGCTCGTGCAATGTGAGCATATCTCAGGGTACAGTATTAGCGCGTACCTCATGCAGGAATTCCAAAGCAATGTTGAAATTGTGCGAAATACGAAAACAGTGGCAACCAGAGATGTTTATATTAACGCAACTGGACTTTAGCGCACCTGTCACGCAGGCCAAAGTGGAGAGGGCACTGTCGGCGCTGAAGTTTGTTACAGCAAAAGATGTTATGAGATCACAACAGCTGATTTTGGCGCCATAGTTGTCTGCCGTCGCCGCCGGTGTCCGTGACCGCTATCGCGTGAAATAAGAAAAAATTGAATGAGAAACAAATTTCTACGATCGGATGGGATTTTAACCCACACCCTCTGCGTCGGGTCTTCTACCACAGTGCCACACTGGTGCTTGTAACTCCTTCGCAAAAATACTCTATAGAGGCGTCATGTGGGGCAAGGAGTCGTGTTCACATATGCAATATAGCATGGCAGAAGAGTAAAATAACAACCAGTCACCACACAATGTTAATAGCGCAAAGTGGTGTGGTTTAATGCTTCCCACCAGTGTTGCGGAGTTGCCACTCCAGAATTGAAATGACTCCGAAATCATTCCACATTTTCGCCCCCCCGGAGTGGAATGGGAATTTAATGGGGACAACGCTTGGAGGAATGGAATGGGAATGGAATTAAGCGCCTTCTGCGTGCAATGGAATGGGAATGGAATTACGTCTTTTTCCGAAAATAGAGCACGTTTCGTCTATGTGCTGTTTTTCAAACTTCAAACATTAGTAAGTCAGAGCCTCGAATTTAACAATAAAGCAGTATTTTTAAAATGACTTGGCTGATTACAAGCACAGTACATTTATAAGCAACGCGCCTACTACAAACCGAGGCATAAGTTAGTGTACAAACAAATGCATTATCCCAGCAAATGCATTATCCCTGTGCGTTGGTTCGCACTGATACCCCCACACGAAAGTGGCGAATACTCTATGCACAGCCTGATATTTATCTCACGAGCAGTTTAGTACCTGGCACACGTAAATAACCTTTGCGACAAGGAAGACACTGCATACCTGCGCAGAGGCGAACACATAAAGTTCTCTTCACCCCATCCATGCTTGCGAGGCGCGCTTGACAAGCGTCAGTGCTGACGAGCAGTGCGGCCCAGTGTTCGGTATTCGATGCAAAGGCACAAGGTGCCCGAGAGGTGCGCTGTTTTAACTAATACCAGCACATCTAGAGGGTTTTGTTCCCCATTAACCAAATCTTAGTTTTCTCCATATTCACGACTGCTCCATACGCATGGCAAAACTGCTTGGTCTTCTTGAGTACCACTTTTTTCAGCATAAAAATACGCTATGTCGTCATTTTAACATTAACACATTTAAGCTTAAACATTATAAAACATCACCAGTTCGTTCAAACATGCTGACCATACAAATACTACAGGTAGCGGAAGAACTGCCCCTGTGGGAATTAGTAGGGTGGTTGTACTGCACGATATACGTCACCAAGCTTCGACCTTGGGAACGTGTTTTTGCGTACTTTTGCGTACGAGCACAGCAGTCGAAATTCAGCAGACGCCACTTTGCAACGGCGGATTAGTGCTGGGATTAAGAGTGCAAACGACGGAAAACCAGACGATTAGAGACGCTTGCGAGACGCTGTGCATCCAGCGTGTGTTCGTCTGTTCCCCACGTGCTTTTTGTGCATGAGTTTTGCACAAACTCGACGAAGGTTAGCAGTTTCTGCATCGTCTTCGCTCTCCGGTGAAATCCCGATAGCAAAAGTAGCCTTGTGTGAGCACGGCCGGATGATTTACAGCCCACGCACGTTTTACCTGCAGTTCGGCCGTGTTCTGCTGCAGCGCCAGCTGTAAATTGCGCCTGCACTGATGGAACGTCGCCGCGTTGTCAGCCAGCGTGTGCTGAACGACGGGACTGCACCACGCTCCACCGTCGATTTCCACGGTGGCGTGGTGGCGTGCACTCGTGTCGTGGCCGGCCCAGCCGAACGTGCGGCACCATGCGCGTGGTCACCAAACGAACGTGCGGCACTGCATGAGTGCGCAAAAAACGCCACGAGTGCCGCCGGCCGAAGATCCCATTAGTTGCCCCAAGAGAATCTATAATGGGCTCTACAAAGTCCGCTCTTCCAGCTTTCACTGTGACTGTGCTGCATGTTCCGCGCTGGCCTGGCGATCCTTTTCTGCTTCTGAGATCGTGCTCACTCCCTTGACACAAAGCATTGAACATGATGAGTGTTTTTCAGCGCAAGCGATGAAACACAGAGAAGAAGGAGGAACACGAACACCAGTGCTGTCTCATAACTAACTTTATTAGCAACGGAACCACACATTTTAAAGCACAACCTATCCCACGTGGGCACACGTCGATGACGCCAGACCAAAGATACAGTACGAAATCAAAGGTGTAACTGTAAATATAATGTATCACGAGGCAAAGCAGTTCAGGAAAGCAATCTCTCTGTCATGCAAGGTGACAGACGGCACGCTTACACACCTAGGGCCTTTTTTGAAGATATAAAACGCCTCCATTATCTCAAAAGAACAGGTTCAAATAATAAAAAAACGTGCAAGGTGAAACACATATCTCCGGTAGTCTCATGCAGAGTGGGCGTTGTTTACCAAATCCCATTCTCATGTGGTCACATATATATAGGCCAAGCGGGCCGTTGCCTGAATATTAGACTAATGGAACATAAGCGCTCACTGGTAGGCAATCCGTATTCTCATTTAGCTAAGCATTCCACAGAACATGCATGCACACCGATATTTCAACACACCGTATGTATCTTCGCGCATGCGGACCTGGCCGCCAGGGAGATAATGGGGGCGTTTTATATCATCAAAAAAGGCCCTAGGTGTGTAAGCGTGCCGTCTATCACCTTGCATGACAGAGAGATTGCTTTCTTGAACTGTTTTGCCTCGTGATACATTATGTTTACAGTTACACCTTTGACTTTGTACTGTATCTTTGGTCTGGCGTCATCGACGTGTGCCCACATGGGATAGGTTGTGCTTTAAATGTGTGGTTTCGTTGCTAATAAAGTTAGTTGTGATACAGCGCTGGTGTTTGTGTTTCTCCTTCTTCTCTGTGTTTCGTCATTTGCGCTGAAAACCACTCATCATGTTTAACGGAATCCAACTCGCCCAAATGTCGGTTCTTCTGCACAAAGCATTGAGCCCACTAAAAAAAATCGTATTTGTCTTTTGAGAAAATAAATACTATGACTTTGAAATTAATACTGCTTTGTGCAAGTTGGTAGGAATTCATGGTAGAGTTGCTTCCGCTCCTCTGAAGAATATGTTTTACCCTTGTCCCACTTTCCAAAGAGGAGGGCAAGTAAGTACATCACAAATCCAATGTTTTTTATGATTACCTTAACTTCAAATTTTTGCGTAAAAAAAAACGTTACGGAACATTTTTTTATTCATTCCGGAACAGAAACGGAACGGAACTTTCTGCGGTGGAACGAAACTACAACCGAAACGAAAAACATTTCGTTCCGACACCCTGGTTTAGCAGGTACCACGTTTGTCCGCAGAATGATGAAAAATGCCATAGTGGCTGCTTCCCTACTTCACAAAAATTACGATGCTTTAAAGCGTAGTGGATTCCTCGCAAGTGCACTTGTATTGGTTGCGAAGGAAGCCCATAAGCCCATGATCCATTTCCTCAGGGTCTCAATAAAGTTAATTCCCTCTCTCTATCTCTTTCTCACAGCGTCAATGTATGTTATACAGTCGAACCCGTTTATAACGAACTCGAAAGTATCGCGAAAAGTGGTCGTTATATCAGTAGTTCGTTGTATATGGACTCGCCCTTAAAAACGTGCGCTTAGCGGCCAAGCCGTTTTTTTTTTTCATTGCACTTTTATTAAAGTGCTAACAACCCCTTCGGTGACAAGCTAAGCCTTTTCGCGTCGTGAAGCGACGCCCGCTGCGTGCTCACGAGTGAATTAACCGCCTTTGCAATGAGCTGACACCGTTTGACCGAAGCGCGGTACCGCTATGTGGAGCCGATCGTCCCTGACTAGTTGCGTGGAGCGCGTCACTTACTCGGCTCGCGGAGTCACTGCCGGGCCGCTTGCTGGATGCCGTATTCACGCGCTTGTACGTTTTTCGTGCTTGCTTCACTCCGGACCGTGCACGGTTGCGGCGAGTAGCCTCTTCGTTCAACGCGGCGAAAACAAGCATTTTGCAAGCAACGGGCACTCGTCTCCGCGATGCTCTCGCGGCCCTGCACGACGATGCGCGGCGCACTTGATTTGTCACCTAGTCAAACACGCAGTATACGCTGGCTGTCAGTGCATCGACGTTTCTCGGTGCCTGCGCCGCTCAACAACAGCGAGCTACTTTCGTTTCTACAAAGCGACGCGCACTTTAAAGCGGTCTCGCACGACGCGGCGGCGGCGAACGGCAGCATGGCGCGCTCGTACCGCCGTCAATCCGCAAGTGTACGGCGTACGCCACACGCGCAGCCGAGCAGATATCTACAGATGACTGTGATAAGGTTGTCCGCTATAAGTCATAATGTTCATCGACGGCCACCACCTCGCCTTCGCTCTTTTCTGATGCTTATCCGCGAAGGCATCGCCGCAATCGCGCGGAAGTCGTAATCACCGATTGACCGGTCTCTGCATGCCGTTACCAATAATACGGACGACCTTTCTCGGCACATTGTGGCGTCGACGAGTTTAGGGACGCAGTGATCCTTTTTTGCGATGGAAAGTTATCGCGGTTATCACTCCTTGCATTTATGCCTTCTTGCGTTCCAAGGCATTGTTTGGTTCATCGCAGGCGGTCGTAGCTGCAGAGAATGGCGTCAGGAAAGGTTACCTGCGAAAGCTGACCGCAAGGCTTCATGCTGCCCACTATTTTTTTTTTCCTCACTGCCATTCTGCCACTCAAGAAACGTCTGGAAAGTGAGCGACCTTGCTCGCAGCGTCCGAAATCTGCGTGCGGTGCTCGCCGATCTGGGTACTTAGTCGCGAGTAAACTGCAGCGGGGCACGTGCGAGTGCGCGCCCCTTTCACGCTTTAGAAGGCATGTTTTAACTTTTTTTCGCTTCGTGTGCACCATATTTTTACCGCGACCGTGTCTGAAGTGTTTGTTGTAAAAGTAGGAGGCTTTGAAAAATGTTCGCTATATGTGGACGCAGCTTCAATGGTTAGCATAGGAAAATCGTAAGTGCACCCAAATATGGTTGTTATAACCGATAGATCGTTATATCTGGGATCGTTATAAGTGGGTTCGACTGTATAGCATGGTGGGAGCATGAAATAGCGACCGGGCATCACGCAATGCGAATTACGTAACTGGTGGGCCGTTTAAAGCTTTCAACCCATTACAAAAGGCTGAGCCATAATTCTTCATGGTCATCAGTCGTCGCGTCAACAAAGTGCACATAATGCCTTACAGACGTGTAGCTGGTGCCTCGCTTCTCCACAGAACGACGAATAATGTCATTGTGGGTGCTTCCCAACTTCACAAAAATTGTGATTTATGGCGTAGTGGGTACCTTGCTAGTCTACTTGTATTAGTAGCCCCAAGAGAGCTTACAACGGGCTCTAGAAACGCCGCTGTTCCAGCTTTCGCTGTGGCTGTGCTGCGCTTTCAGCGCAGGCATGGTGTTTTTTTTACTAGAATAGCATTGTCTCCTAGGGTTTGGAAACGGATGTTCACATGTGATGTTCACGCAGTGCTGCAGGCACAAAAGAAAAGATCAGCCGGTCAAAGGCCGCACAGTCCACGCGCTGTATCTGCTGCATGGAGGGCTGAGCTGCGTCCAGCAGAAAAGAACGCCTGTGCTCCTTTTTTGTCATACCTTGCTGTGTCACCTATACTAGATCAGGGCGTTTGCTTAGGTAGGCCTTCATGTGCGACTTGAATTTTGAGAATGCTTCTTCTATTGGGTTGAAGAAGGGACTACGCTGGCAGGCGCTTGATAGAGTGCATTGAGTTTGCCAACGCTGTCTGCTCTGCTAGAGCATGAGTAGGTGCACCATCAGAAATGAACACAGCTTCTGTGTCTGTGTTCCCTCGTTCCACTTGGGCTGATACATCGCTGAGGAAATTGTTCAAAACAACCCAGTGAACTTTGTCCAGTGAATAACACCATTTGCAGACATACATGCTACAATATTCAAGTTTGCTTCTTTTGTCGTCATCGTGTGGACAGCTGGCTGCCCTTTAGTTGCCCTGCCAAAGTTCCTGGAACACCAGATATTGTAGTACGTCTTGTCCAAATAGAGCCGGCCCACATGTAGTCCATCTGACTGCAGCCACTTGGCGTACAGCTTACAGCTGTGCTTGACGTCGTTACGGTTGCAGCCAGCGGGCCTGTGTGTCACCAGCTTCACTGAGTGGCTGTCGGCATCCAACAAGCAATCAACTGTTCTTGTACTGATTGTTATTCCGGGCATTTCCTTCTCCAGCGCCTGCTTTATCTGTCTTATAGTAAATGTAGAGTTTTCATCTACAATACGTCTTAGAGTATTCACGACTTCATCTCCAAACTGTTTTTTAGAACCACCACCTCACTTTGACATTTCTTTGTCGGTCGTGGCAGTAGACTTTGCTGTATTGATGTTGATGTCCAGTGCTTCCGCCAGTTGCTTTAGGTTACCACCACACCTGTACATGTCCACAATTCTTGCCTTGTCTAGCACGGACACTCTGCTGTTTTTTTGACAATGTTTGCTTGGATATTTGAAATGTGGTCCTCGCTTGCAGCCAGCCATGGCTACAAGCAGAACTCACTTCTCGTCTCAAATGTTCTCCTCTGAAAATGCGCGTGTTAGAAGCAACCGCACCTGAGCAACACAGCGTTGTCTGTTACATGAACATGTGCATCTCCTTTGATGCATGGTTATTGGTTTTATATAGTTATTCTTTGATTTCAAGAGTGGGTGATTATTGTTTGTAGGTGACCACCACTCTTACCACACTGAGCAGAGGACTTCGAACTGTTTTGCGAAAATTAGCTTTAATGCCGTCTGCTGGCATACGACGTGAATCTCTGCCAGATGCGTTCATGATGACCCGAAATTCTGCAATAGTGATGAGGCATAAACTGACTCAGCGCTTAGACTCCTGCCATGTGCTCTATGGGGGTATACATTTAGTACCCGACCATGGAATTAAACCGCACTGCTTTTTCAATTCTAAGGTATGACACCAAGAAGTTCGGGGAAAATATGGGAGAACGGTACCGCAAAGGGGCACTGCGGTGCTGCTGTATGTGGAGATAAAACTCGTGACACTTCTGTACACCTCTCCACTTTCCCTTTCACGCTGCCTGGAGTTCCCGGTCGACTGCACGCTCACTGCGCGTGTTTTCGTGAGTTCTGTGCCTCATGAGGCATTTAAAGAAGATCCACGTAACTGAGGACTCCTTTTGTAGCTGCAGTGTGGCGAAAGTCTGCACAGCCTTGCAGGAGATGCAAAGAAGGTAATGGCAGGCCCACGTGCTTTTTGCATTACGAAATACTTGTGGCGCAACTGAGAACGAGGAAGAAGAATGAGAGAAGACAGTATAGGGCACCAGGTTCACTACATTTGACTCCAAGAGACAGGATTGTGCAGTTTCCCACAAAATATATCTGCTACAAATCCACGTCATCATTGTTGGCAACCACACATTTCCATCGGCACCGTGTAAATAGACAAAATATATCACCGCACAACACAAATATGACGTGTACACGCCTTTCGCTAGTACATCCCCTATGATATAGAATAGGTGCAGCTGCATAAATACAGGATGGCAAAGAGTCAACTGACATATTATACAGCGAAGCAGGGAAAAAATAGGTGTCTAGAATTAGGACCAAGTATGTCATTTATTTACTACCAATTGCATTTTTTTGAAAACTACATCTGGCAGATGGCCTCCATTTACATCAATGCATTGTTGCAAATGCTTCTTGAAGTCACACATGTGCCTCCGTAGGTCATCATCAATGGCTGCAGCTTTGTCATCAATTTGAAATGTGTAAGTTGGCTCCGTGCCACACTGTATTGATTTTGATTACTGGTGAAAAGACGCAAGTTTCAACGCAGTGTAGTAATTTCTGCTTCAATGCCGGCACAACCGGGCCACGAATGTGTGTCACCCCGTAACTCGATTGAACAGCGCAGTTGTGAAGCAGGAATGAACTCTGGTTATGTCCAATGCTTTGTGCAGATACTCATGTTCTCTGCACACGTCAACTCCGACCATGCACTGCTAGCGCATGCAACAAAATTTGTTTACCTTGTTCAGTGCACTTCACACTTCAGTAAGCCATGCCAGTCATCTGCTTGTTTGGATCATTCTATTTGGGAATCAGTAGAATTTTACGGGTGGAATCAACCCTTTCGTGTTTACAGTGCTGTTATGGCAGTCAACGCAATTACCAGTCCTCCATTGAGGAGACCCAGTCCTCCATTGAGGCGACATTACATTTCACATGCAACGTGAGCTTCGCAAGTACATGGGAGCTGAGGGGAGTGTCGGTCATACCCAGCAGATTAACTTTGCTTTCTCCGGTAGGGGAGTGGCAAATGCTGGCGTCGATGGAAAAACTTAAGCCATTGTCTCCTATATCACAGCACCATATGTCATATGCACTAGCATGCAGTGGCAAAAAAGATTATTCCTATTGTCTCATGTTTACCTTGTTTCAACATTCAGACTGGCAAACCCTTTGTTTTTTTGTGTATGGATTATACTGAGTGGAACTTGGATTAAACTCACTGGCAAGTGGCCCATTTGCGCTGGTGTTCAGATTAAATATGTTGGTACTAGGATTAAATGTTTCGCCCCTAGATTAAAAGAGTTTGGCACTCAGATTATTTCTTTATCTGACACCTGGTTCTGCCAAGTTTTGACACTGTCATGATGTGCGCGGTAGGCTCATCTGGTGTGCGGTGTTTGTGGGTTTGTGCTGTGCCGTGCGCCGACGAAGGCGACGATGAGATAAGAAAAGCAGAATCGTGTTGTCTAAGTCAAGCCAAGCCATGGGGGGAAGATAGAAGAGGAAGACGACGAGGGGCATTCGAGAACGGAAACCGAACGAAGGAGTCGCAAGGTGAAGCGCTCGTCGGGTCCTGGTCCCGAAGCCTACCTGTGCCTGTTGACCGCACGAGCCTCGCTCCCATCAACCGGGCGCTCCAGCAGCCGGCGCCGGTCCGTTGTGCTCGGACCCGGGCGTTTTCCAGACCTGGGCCTGTCCGGGACGTGTTTGCCACACATCGGCTCTGCCGCACGCTCCGCTCCGACCATGCCCGAGTCATCGCTGCTGTCGGCGTAAGACGCGACGACTGATCCGCCTTCGACCGTCACACGATGACGTGTTACACATCTTGTGTAGTGCAGTGGGGGACTACGCTGAGGGTCGGACCTTAAGTCCTTCAAGAATGTGTGTCGTGCTCATAGCTAGGGCAGTTCTTCGCTGTTTCCTTGTAACGCGCCAAGCTTCATCATCATTTTTTTGTGGCATTAAAGCCTTATAACTCAAGCTGCAAATGTCTTCGTCAGTCTCGGCAACAATTATTTAAGTTGCCGTGATTACCCGAACCTTATCCATCACAGACACCATGTCCTCACAGTGTTGGTGCAGCTGGGGAGAGCATCCGCTCTATTGGAAAAGGCTGCATATTGCATGCTTGTTTTCAGGATGTTCCTTGACGCAATGTAACTGAAGATGTCAGAGGTCTTGTGGATTATTATTTTTGACAAGTTCACACGTGAGCAGCTATTGTAGAAAGATTTTACATGTGGCACCCTCATTTCAGAATGCTGCGCGTCACGCATCTTCAGCTGCGACACAGAATATTGCGGCAGCTCAGAACTCGGGTCCCTACAACAGCAACATAATGCTTCAGGAAGAGCTCATGAGCAGCTGCCGGGTGAGTGGCTCTAGTTTCTGCTGACATTCAGAGTTGCCGTCACTGATGTCCACTGATGTGCAGGACGTGGCTGGTGTCATCCCTCGAGTGGTGCAGGGCATCAAGGGCACCGTGGCTGAACCGGACAGTCCTATGGCTCACCACAAGCTGCTCACCTCGTGTCAAGAACTTATCCCGGTTGGTCACATTCCTCAAGAGCAAATGCTACGTAAAGCCTCATTTTGGCAATAATGCCTACCCCAGAAACAAACAAATTGTCAGCGATTTTGCTGCTTTGTAGCCCAGCAGCAAAGGTCTGCAGGTTCAAACTTGAGAACATCAATGTGGGGTGCGTTTTCCCAAGCCTCATACTAAATGCAGCAATTTCACTGTCCATAATTGCTTAAAGCAACAAAAGCCACTTGCATATGAGTGCTGCAACTAGAAGCAGAGGCCTTAGCAGTTGGGAGCACAAAATAAGTACTAGTATATAGTAAAAAAACAGTGCGAAAACACAAGGACGAGACAAATGAAACAGGACTAGCGCTGACTACCAACAAACGCGTTTATTTTTGCGGTGCAAATATATACGCTTCTGGAACAGGAAAAAGACGGAGGGAAGGGATTTTCCTAGCACATGTGCACCTGCCGTGCTTTGTCACCGAATGCGTGGAACGTTTAACTGCAAAGATAATTAATCTCTTTGTCAGTTAGTGTGATAGAAGGGGAGCTAATACAAGAGTGACCTGCCACATGGTACCGTGATAATCGTACCAACGAAGTATATGAAGCCGTGGCAGGTCACTCTTGTATCAGCTCCCCTTCTATCACACTAACTGACAAAGAGATTAACTATCTTTGCAGTTAAGCGTTCCACGCTTCGGTGACAAAGCACGGCAGGTGCGCATGTGCTAGGAAAATCCTCTCCCTTCCGTCTTTTCCCTGTTCCAGAAGCGTATATATTTGCACCGCAAAAATAAATGTGTTTGTTGGTAGTCAGCGCTAGTCCTGTTTCCTCTGTCTCATCCCTGTGTTTTTGCGCTGTTTTTTTACTATGAATGTGTACCAACAAGCTCAAGTTTGCACGCTTCTCAAGTACTAGTAATTCTAATGCATGTGTCTCAAAAAAAAAAAGAGGCTAGTAAAGGAAATCGTATTGCAAAATCTCCGTAATGCTCAACTCCTAATTATGGAGATTTTTTCGAAATCCAGTGCAATGGCTTACTTGAAAATGCCGGCCTTTGTGGTAGCCTCAAAACTCACCGAAGTAGAGACCACCGCGGGTTCAGGCTTAGCGAGCCACAGGGCCGCGTGTGCCGTTGCCTGCTTACGTACGCGCACCGCTCCGCGCGCGTTCCGCTAACGAGGGCGCCGAACGCCGCGCGACAGAGACACCGTGTTCGATCAAATACAACACACAAACACTTAAGTTGACTTTCGGCGGCACCCCAACGAAGCACAACGTCCGCTCCCGGGACGCGGGGAGCAAAGGGCCCCCGCAGGCGGACGGAATACACAAAGGGGTTCCGCGAAGCACGTCGCAGCTCGCAATGGCGAGCTTTGACACGCCGCTTGAGAAACGGTCCTGAGCGGCTATGCTGCGCACTCTCGCGATGACCACTGGGCCTGGTCGCGAGAGTTAGGGCAAATCTCCGCACACGTGGGCCTCCGGCAAGTCCGGCTCAGCGTGGTACGACCACGCACGAACACTTGGCACCGCCTTTGGCTTAGTGTACGGAACAGAAGCTAGCGCAACGGTAAACACGCCCGCCAAGGATGCCAAGGCACCCAGGCAGGCTACAGTCCGGCGATTCCCAAAGGGGACGTCGGAGTGCAAGGAAAACGTGACCTCACCGTTCGCTGGCCCAGGAGAGCGAGAGAGAGAGCCGTCCCAGCGTGCACCGAAATCTCGCAAATTCTGAGATCGCGTACAGCGCCACCACGAGAACCCGGCGGTGCATGGCGCAAGATGGCGCCACATTGCCGCCGCGGGAGGGAACGGGGAGAAAATGGGTCAGCAGACGGCAAATCCCCGCGCAAAGGCTACGGGCGTGCCTCGAATCCCCACACCTTGTAACAGCTGTCAGAAACACTCACAGGTCTAGAGCATGTTCAAAACATGTAAATGTACAAACATTGCATGCAGAGTGAAGTTGGGCCTTCTGTGCATAATCTAGCCACTGCTGTGAGTTCATTACCACGCGATAGCTCATCACCTGAAGTCTTGATTTTGCTCCAGAGTTGCTGCTAAATGCGAGTTCATGCTTTGTAGACTGAGGTGCAGGGCATGCATGATGTTTTTCTGTCAGCTTGATGTGCACGTTAGAACCTTTGTGTCTCATCACAGCCGGCCAGCCAGATGGTGTCGGCATCCAAAGGCTGTGTGCCTACCATTGTGGAGCCGGCCTGTGCTCTGCAGCTGAGCAATGCCACCAAGCAGATGTCATCTGCAATGTCTGACCTGCGTATTGCCTTAGACAAGGTCAGTGACGGCTCCTGTCTTTGTCAAGTGTTTCACTCATTAGCATGACATTGCTTCAGCATGTCTTTAATGGGTCACCAAAGGCAAATATGAAATTGATGTCCATTGTTGAACTTACCTTGCAGCGCTGGTCTTGTGCCAAACAGATGCTTAAAATTTTATTTTTTTACAGCTACTGCAATCCCTGTAGGGGATCTTAGCAGGGTGGAAATACAACATATTATGGAAGAAATGCAACAAAACAAAACAGGGTAGAAGGCATTGCTTCAAAAGTACAAATACAACAAATACATGTTATGCAAATGAATACATTGTTTTAGGTTATTGCGCATACAAATATAGCCCTTATACAAAACATCAACTAAATAAACAAAAACTCGGCAAAAAGAAATACATATTATGAAGGTAATTAATAGATGTTTGCAGCAAATGAAGGTGGGGAACGTTGAGTAACTTGGGTGTTAGTCAGGTTGTTCCATTCAGTCACAGTCCTTGGAAAAAAGGAATAGTTGAAACAATTGTTTTTTACGCTGAACGGAGTGATTGTTCTGTCTTGTGGCATACCAAGAAGAAAAAGTAATTATATCAGATATGTTAATATTGTAATGTTTATTGATAAATTGAAATAACAATTTTAGTCGGAATAAGTGCAGGCAAGTTGGCTTGTTTTAGAAGTTCAGTTGCAGAGGTACGGGTGTAGTTATTGTAAATGAAGCGAACTGCCTTCCGCTGCACCCGCTCGAGTTTTTTTATGTTAGTTTGCGTATGGGGGGGTCCCAAATAATGGCGGCAAAATCAAGGACTGGAAGTATAAAAGAAAGGTGAACAAGCTTTACATTTCTAAAATGTGACATTTTTCTGAAGCTCACCTACTTGAAATCCCAGCTACCAAGATTTGTTTCATGATCATGCAAGCAGCGATGCCATAGTTGAGAATTAAAATTTAACTGATGCTGTGCCCACCGGGGCTCACGGGGTGAACCCGCAGTATTGAGTCCCGGGCATCTGCGTCAACGTCGCCTTCAGGTTTTTGGCATCAATCGCATTGTGTTCGTAGCCCTTATCACAAATAATCAATGTCTCCATTCTATGTTTCTGGTTTACACTTTAAAGAACTGTTTCTGCATGGATAATTCCATCTAAAAGAAACATCAGTGTCAGCGTTCCACCCTTTTGTGCTGCCTGTACAAGCACCGCGGTGGCATAGACAAATGTCGTCTTAGGAAACTTTCCACGACAGTCGAAACTTAAATGCTTGGTGGATCGATGCGATGGAAAGAAGTTATTCAAGCCCTGGAGAACCACTTTTATCTGTTGGAAACATTCTGGGACTGCTTCACACACCTCCAAAAGGGTCACTTGTATGTTTAAATAGCGCACCTTTTTTGATCATTTCTCTTGATGAGCATGGGCTGTCACACTGTGGGAACATGTGTAATTTTTTTCTTGCGCCGACGTCTCAGTTTTTTTCAATGCTTTACTACAGCGGTGCGGCAGCTATCTCTCGCGCATCCGGTTTCGTCCTTCAAGTGGTTCTCGCTTCTTGTGCTCGCAAAACTGATTGATGTCCGGTTGGCAGTCTCTCAAAGGGTGACTGCTTGTTACTCCCGTTTATTGCTCACCAGGGCGCAATTACACATGTTTCCACGCAGGCGCTGACTTACACAAATGATTCCACCGTGGTTGCATTTCCTGTTCTGGGGACTCACAAAAGCCAATTCCATCTCGTTGGCAATAAGACGATGGATTATTATAGGTTTCTCACTTGTTTTGTTTTTGACGCATGCATAACCGTACAGTTTTTTCTTCAGTGCGCTCACCTATGCAGTTAGCTTACGCTATGAAAGTACCTGCTGGTTGCTTTGCTGCAGGAGAGTCGAGCGGCATGCTCTGGTGAACTTATATTTGTACATCTGTGAATTATTTATATCACAACGCATCATTTTTTAAAAGTCGTATAAGCTTTTTTCTTAAATTTTTGTTGTTGTTACTCATGAATAAGCCATGTGTATATAACAACACAATTTTTTTGTCGCTTTATCACACCCTAAACAAACTATGACAACTTTCTTTCGAAGTAGTGCCCAAAGAAATCAAATCAGCAATAACAAAAACGACCCTGGGGGATTACATCTGGCAAAAAAAATTCGGCCCTCCAAGTGTTAAAACAAACGGGAATCCATGGTTAATGAGTACAAAATAGAACTCTGGTAAATTACATAGATTGGCATGACAAGACACATTTTCAAGATTTCAGTATTTTCAGCATTGAATACTCTTTCAAGGTTGGAAGCAACCCAGGTACGCCATTGTTTTTGCTCACAGTGATAGCAAAACCAAGCCTGCATAAGGCATTCTACACATTGTTCCGTTTGTTTTTTCCTACCAACTTAGAAACAGCAAGCTTTATTGAATGTACAACACATCTGCGCATTCACTGCCAGAAAAGCAGGCGTTGTGGTCGTCGTTCCTTATGCAGTGAGCTGCTACACATTTGGGCTAGTTCCGAGTGTGCACGTCACGTTTTCGAGCATAATGGTGAGCCGGCCCACATATCACCCACCAAAGGACCTGAAAGCGAGGATGGAAATTCTGGAGTTGACTGAGGTGTCCTCAGCACAACGGAGGTTGCGAAGAAATATGACATAACAAAGAGCGCTCTGTCGACTTACATCAGGGAGTCTATCAGAGCTGGATATGCAAAGCAGAAAGTCCAGCCATCCAGAAAGCGGATGTCAGCTCATCCCCAACTTGAAGATGTCTTCGTCATGTGGATTAAGCAGGTTCGTAGCCGGAACCTTCCATTGAGCGGGCCGATAATTGCAGCCAAAGCGAGGGAACTTGCGAGCAAGAAGGCCCTCGAAGAATTCACGGCGTCGAATGGGTGACTGTCGCGATCCAAAGAATGCCACGGGCTGACTTTTAAGAGTATTTGTGGCGAGAAAGTGTACGTAGACACAGCCGCATGCGGAGAGTGCCTCTCTGGCGAGCTGAAGGATCGCCTTGCTTTGTATTCGTTTGACGACGTCTTTAACGCCGATGAAACGACACTGTATTATAAAAGTGCTCCCCAATTGGGTGATCACTTTTCGAATTGACGATTGTGCCGTCGGCACAATCGAATGCACATAACAAACATAGTCAGCACATAATGAACGGCGTGGCCGCTAGGCTGACTCGGTCACATGTGACGCATTATAACTAGTTAGCAGCCAAAATAATGCAACTTTTTTTAACGCAAAATGGTAGATGATGTCCTTGACTTCAATCAAAGAGATTTAAAAAAAATTAAAAAATGGGCTTTTTGAGAAAACTATTTTAAACTTTGGTGTTTTTGGTAAACCACTTATGTTTCAGCCCAATTATGGAGGGAAACGGAGCATGATAAAACCACGGAAATTATTTTAAAAGAGAGTGCAGATATCAAAGTTAGTATGTACCAATTTTTATTATCTTCAGTTTAACTTGTTTGCAGCAATAAATTCTTCAAATACAGGTATTTTGTGTGATTTCCCATGTTTGTGATTCATATCTTCAAAAGTGCTTTGGCAGGCAAGAAAAATAATAGACTCAAAAGATCGCATTTCACTTGTTCTTTGAAGGCAATAAATATTGTGACCAAGAAGTGCACGGTTTTTTCCCCTAGGTGCGCTCAAAATTAAGAAATTGCGAAATTGGTGGAAAGGTGTCTTTTGCGGTCAAAATTTTTTTTTCAGGCAAACAAATTTTTTTACGCATAACTAACTTCTAAACCGTTGTTCTGGGCCGAATGCCTAGGCCTAGCAGTAAATTTAATCAAAATCAGGAATGGTGACCGGAACCTCATGCTCGATCTTATCTGGACACACCCCTCTGTCTCTGCAATCTCATCACTACTTATAGTGTCACCTAATCTGACCACATAAGCGCATAAAAGTCCAAAGCCACCAAGAGTTGACACTCTTTCGAACTGGTGTTGTCACACCGAGAAAATCAAATTCTGGTTGTGAGCAATGGTAGGCAATAAGCAACCCTTGGACTGGTTACATAAGAATACCAAACAAAGTGCGATTGGCAGTTGGATGCCAAGAAAGTCTGGCTCTCACCATGGCAGCCTATGCCTTCTTCCCAGCCAAGGCATTGGAAGCATAGGAATTTCTGAGTATTTTAATAAATAACACTAAAATTCGGCCCTCTGGCTTCTAGAAATTCAGTTATCACCCTTGCCTGTGCTGAAACGGTAGTCTGCGAGGCATTCATTGTTTCCGAACATTCATAAAAGCTTGCGGTGATATCAAGCATGGCACAAAATGTGCCTAAATTGCATCACCCCTCATAATCATATTGTGGTTTTGGGACATAAAACCCGGAATGTGCTTTTTGATAGCACCAGTGCTTATTCACAGCATTTCATTTCACCACAAAGTGCTTGGCCACGGGTTTCGAGAAGGCGGCTCAGCTCGCAGAATGCTGGGTGGCGGAGTTCGGTGACGATGTGCAATATGTCTTAACCGCCAGGGACGAAAAATCTGCATACAGAATGGCCAACCTCTGCTCCGAGCAGTCAGCGTGCGCTGCAGGACGAGATTATTCATGGGTTGCTGGCGCATGAAATGCCCACCTGCGGTTTCGAGGCGCTGGCAGGTGATGTGTTTCGTTGCTTGTGACAAAGCAAATTGCCGCTTGTTTGCTTGTGCATATCCGCTATCGTGATGTTCTTGCCCATCTCAGCCCCGTTGGCAGAGTGAGGCCTAGCCACGACTGAGCAGCAGGCACGTGGTGTGGAAGGCTGCGGTGCCCGAGGTTTCAGAGTACGTAATAATTCGTTGCGAGTACAAGGAGTCGCCCCGTGAGAGTCTGCGTCCTGGCGTCCAGTTAGGGTGGCCGATGCAATGTGCTGGTGAGCTGAACCTATAACCGCGTGTCCGACGAGTCGACGCAGTATCCCAGCCAATCAGAGATGCGCTTTTGTGATGTTCTCGACAAGCACCTACCACTATCGTAATCTGATGATTGAGCTTCCGCTTGCAGCTGCCACTATAATGTGTAACTATATTCTGAATGATTGTCGACCCGAGAACACATGAATGGTAGTTTACCACTATCCATCAAAAGGAAGGCATATAACAGCTGCATCTTACCGGCACTTACCTACGAAACAGAAACCTGGAGTCTTACAAAGAGGATTCAATTAAAATGAGGACGACGCAGCGAGCAATGGATAGGAAAATGATAGGTGTAACCTTAAGGGACAAGAAGAGAGCAGAGTGGGTCAGGGAACAAATGGGTATTAAGGACATCATAGCCGAAATCAACAAGAATATAAATGGACATGGGCAGGACATGTAGCACGTAGGCAGTATATAACCACTGGTCATTAAGGGTAACTGACTGGATTCCAAGAGAAGGCAAACGTGTGAGGGGGAGACAGAAAGTGAGGTGGGCAGATGAGATTCAGAAGTTTGCGGGTATAACGTGGCCGCAACAAGCGCAGTACTGGATGGAATGGTGAAACATGGGCCTTTGCCCTGCAGTGAGCGTAGTCAGGCCGATGATGATGATGATATTCTGAATGTTGACCCGAGAACACATAACGAGTGCGAACACACAATTAAGCAGTGCAATTTTCGACAGCCATGACTTCGCGATGTGCAAGCAGCAGACATATGACTATGCGCCCACCCCGGTGGCAGCAGCGGACCAATGGCGAGGTGTGCAGGAGCAACATGGCAGACGCAGCCAATTGGAGGCTTTGAAACGACCTTTAGACATTTGCTTTTTGTGCCCTTGTTTTTCAGAAGAGGAGCCAGTTGAAGTGACGAACCCAAGATGGTGGCGCTCGGTTCTGCCAATGCAGGGCTATTATTTTTCATAAAATGCTGTTTTTCTGCGATTGCTGCAACAATTTTTGCCATTTTGGCAGGCCCAACAACTTTCTAAAAGCACTTCTAGGCAGTTTTTGGTGAAGATATTCTGGGAATGGGAAAGAAAAAATGGTTACACAAATTGAAAGTGATTTTCATAAAATCAATTTTTTTGCGATTTCTCACAACTTTACCCCTTTGAGGGTAGAATTTTTTTGCGTCGTGCTTTTTATTGCCGATTTAAATTCTTCAAATGAATCTATATAAAAAATTGTGATTTTTTTTTAGGGTGACAATAAAGTCACCAAAAAATCGTTTCTGTTGTTACACATGCATGGTTTATTCATGCGTGTGTAACACATCACATATCTTGATTCCATCTACAGGTTGCACAACTAGAATCCGACGTTCACAATCAGTCAAGCCTTTCGTGCAAAGAGTCAATTCCTTTAAATATTCTTTCTTTCCTCACACAATAAACGATTGGTATAACCTGTCTAACAAAGCTGTAACCCAAAAATCTGTGCTATCCTTTGAAGAGCATTTGATCTGAAGTGTTCTGTAACCTGTTCAGACTACCTTGACATCATTTGTTGACTTACAACACTTTATTGGTAGAAAGGGAAGGATGAACATTTATACACTTCGCTGACATGCGCCACAACCGGGGCAACTGACGATTTTTTTTTTTTTTTTTTGAACATTATACATAGAGCAACCATCACTGCGCACACGGGCGTATCACTCATGGTCTGTTTAGATATGATATTTCATGAGATGAAAGTGCTATCGAAGGAGAGCTGATGCAACTGCTATCGAACTTTCTGATGAAGTCTGCCTCGATGATTTCGCGTGTCAACTGCAAAGAATGCCTGGCCAGGACCTCGCTTTTTTCAAAGAAGGGCGCGCAGCCACAGTCACGACAATGAATGCCCAAGTGGCCCTGAACCGTGTTGTACACATTGTTGTGGTGCTCTCTTAGACGGTCGTTTAAGCACCTACCAGTCTGTCCCACGTATTTCTTCCCACAGGACAGAGGAATCACGTATACCACGCCAGTGGTACAGGGCACAAACTGCTTTTTATGCTTCACAGAACAACCATTACGGCTGCCACTCGAAGCAAACTTGCAAAGCTTGGACAACTTCTCCGGTGCGGAAAACACTACCTTAACGCCAGCACGTTGCCCTACCCTCTTAAGTTTGTGGGACAGATCATGTATGTACGGAAGTACAGCAAGTTTTTTCTTTTCAACGTGCGCAACTGGTACACGGTCATTTTCACCACGTCTGATTTGTTTTAACAGCTTTTCCGCCACAGCCGAAACCAGAGCCTTCTTATACCCTGCAGATACCAAGCGGCTAACCTGGGCGTCAAAACTTTTTTGCATCGAATGCGGACACGACCTTCTAAGGGCATTGACGAGGCACACATTCGCTATTCCTCTTTTTACTAATTTTGAATGAGCGGAATGGAATGACAGAAGTGGTTTTCCGCTCCTCGGTTCAAAACACCAACATACATGTTCGCTAGAGAGGCACAGTTTGATATCCAAGAACCTTAAGTAACCATTTTCGGGTAATTCGTGCGTCAGCTTCAGCGGAAGTAGGTTCTGCCTAAACACATTTAAGACTTCTTCCGCAGTTTGTTCAAATGACTCTTTCGGACAATCAATGAAAATCAAGAAATCATCTACATATCTGCACACTTTTTCAACTACGGACACATCGAGGTTGGACAGAATATTGCGATCTTTTTGGGCAAGGTAGATATCGCTTAGGATAGGTGCCAGGCACGACCCGATGCAAACGCCACTTTTTTGTATGTACTGGCAACCTTCCCACGAGACAACCGTTGATTTAAGGTACATTGTCATCAAATTCATAAACCCGCTCACTGCGATCCCTGTGGCATTCTGGAAAGCTGTTGGCCCGAAACTGTCAATAGCGTCTTCTACACATTTTAACATGTCGTCATGTGGCAGAGAATAATATAAATCCTTAACGTCTACAGAAAAAGCACTCAGGCCCTTGCTGTTTTGCTTTAAAAACCTGATTACAGCGTCCGAGTCTTTTACTAGAAAGGGGTCGTCAACCGTTAGTAGCTTAAGCTTGCTTTGCAAAAATATTGCGACAGATTTCTGCCAGGTCCCTCTTTCGGTTACGATTACTCGCAGCGGGCAGTCATCTTTGTGTGTTTTAGCTGTAAAAAGGAAATCTAAGCTAAGCTTTGTTGATTTTTCGACAGACTTGGCTAACTTATCGAAGTTTAGAGAAGTAATGAGCCTCTTGGCCTCGGATTTTACTTTCTTCAAAGAGATACCATCGTCACGTCTGAATGCAGAGCTGATAGCCAGAGTGGCTTTGTCATTAAAGGTACCCGAACGTAAAACAGCAAAACCTCCTTCTTTGTCTGAAGGTAAAAGCACTAGAGATTGCGCCTTCAAGAAGGAGACTACAGACTTGGTCTGCACGGCACTGTGACGTGGTTTTTGACGGAACAAAATGTCAACACCTTCCGAGACACACCTGTTTGATTCGTCCTCCGGCATGCGTTGAGCAACTTGCCTAACAAGCGTAAGCAGTTCATGTGGCGTTTTTCGAGGCTCCACAGCGAACTTTGGTCCAAGTCCCAGGATCTGGTTCACTTCTTCCGGAAGGGCAATTTCACCCACGATGTGCACACGGTGCATGCCGGATGTGCATCACCCATGTGCATGCCGGAGGACGAATCAAACAGGTGTGTCTCGGAAGGTGTTGACATTTTGTTCCGTCAAAAACCACGTCACAGTGCCGTGCAGACCAAGTCTGTAGTCTCCTTCTTGAAGGCGCAATCTCTAGTGCTTTTACCTTCAGACAAAGAAGGAGGTTTTGCTGTTTTACGTTCGGGTACCTTTAATGACAAAGCCACTCTGGCTATCAGCTCTGCATTCAGACGTGACGATGGTATCTCTTTGAAGAAAGTAAAATCCGAGGCCAAGAGGCTCATTACTTCTCTAAACTTCGATAAGTTAGCCAAGTCTGTCGAAAAATCAACAAAGCTTAGCTTAGATTTCCTTTTTACAGCTAAAACACACAAAGATGACTGCCCGCTGCGAGTAATCGTAACCGAAAGAGGGACCTGGCAGAAATCTGTCGCAATATTTTTGCAAAGCAAGCTTAAGCTACTAACGGTTGACGACCCCTTTCTAGTAAAAGACTCGGACGCTGTAATCAGGTTTTTAAAGCAAAACAGCAAGGGCCTGAGTGCTTTTTCTGTAGACGTTAAGGATTTATATTATTCTCTGCCACATGACGACATGTTAAAATGTGTAGAAGACGCTATTGACAGTTTCGGGCCAACAGCTTTCCAGAATGCCACAGGGATCGCAGTGAGCGGGTTTATGAATTTGATGACAATGTACCTTAAATCAACGGTTGTCTCGTGGGAAGGTTGCCAGTACATACAAAAAAGTGGCGTTTGCATCGGGTCGTGCCTGGCACCTATCCTAAGCGATATCTACCTTGCCCAAAAAGATCGCAATATTCTGTCCAACCTCGATGTGTCCGTAGTTGAAAAAGTGTGCAGATATGTAGATGATTTCTTGATTTTCATTGATTGTCCGAAAGAGTCATTTGAACAAACTGCGGAAGAAGTCTTAAATGTGTTTAGGCAGAACCTACTTCCGCTGAAGCTGACGCACGAATTACCCGAAAATGGTTACTTAAGGTTCTTGGATATCAAACTGTGCCTCTCTAGCGAACATGTATGTTGGTGTTTTGAACCGAGGAGCGGAAAACCACTTCTGTCATTCCATTCCGCTCATTCAAAATTAGTAAAAAGAGGAATAGCGAATGTGTGCCTCGTCAATGCCCTTAGAAGGTCGTGTCCGCATTCGATGCAAAAAAGTTTTGACGCCCAGGTTAGCCGCTTGGTATCTGCAGGGTATAAGAAGGCTCTGGTTTCGGCTGTGGCGGAAAAGCTGTTAAAACAAATCAGACGTGGTGAAAATGACCGTGTACCAGTTGCGCACGTTGAAAAGAAAAAACTTGCTGTACTTCCGTACATACATGATCTGTCCCACAAACTTAAGAGGGTAGGGCAACGTGCTGGCGTTAAGGTAGTGTTTTCCGCACCGGAGAAGTTGTCCAAGCTTTGCAAGTTTGCTTCGAGTGGCAGCCGTAATGGTTGTTCTGTGAAGCATAAAAAGCAGTTTGTGCCCTGTACCACTGGCGTGGTATACGTGATTCCTCTGTCCTGTGGGAAGAAATACGTGGGACAGACTGGTAGGTGCTTAAACGACCGTCTAAGAGAGCACCACAACAATGTGTACAACACGGTTCAGGGCCACTTGGGCATTCATTGTCGTGACTGTGGCTGCGCGCCCTTCTTTGAAAAAAGCGAGGTCCTGGCCAGGCATTCTTTGCAGTTGACACGCGAAATCATCGAGGCAGACTTCATCAGAAAGTTCGATAGCAGTTGCATCAGCTCTCCTTCGATAGCACTTTCATCTCATGAAATATCATATCTAAACAGACCATGAGTGATACGCCCGTGTGCGCAGTGATGGTTGCTCTATGTATAATGTTCAAAAAAAAAAAAAAAAATCGTCAGTTGCCCCGGTTGTGGCGCATGTCAGCGAAGTGTATAAATGTTCATCCTTCCCTTTCTACCAATAAAGTGTTGTAAGTCAGCGCTCTGTGTGCGTCGCCTTTCTTGTCCTCGTTTTCTCTTGCGCTGTATCCCCTCCGATGTCTAACCAACACGCCCAAGCTTCGATACTAAATCATTTGTTGTTCTTTTTTGCCCAAATGTACATTTCCTATGTTTATGTGCCACTCAGCTGTGGTGTAAGTTAGACCACAGTATTTATAAATAAATAAAATAAATTAAATAAAAAAAGCTTATATGACTTCTAGATAATAATGGGTTATAATAAACATAATTCACAGACGTACGAAAATAAGCGCACCGGAGTACGCCGCTCGACTCGCAGCAGCGCTACTAGTAGTAGGCAGTTTTATAGCGTAAGTGGACTGCGTGGGTGAGCTCACTGAAGAAAAAAACTGCATGGTTGTGCACACGTCCGGAAAGCAGAACAAGTGAAAAACCTATAATAATCCTTCATCTTACTGCTAACAACTTGGCAGTGGTTCTTGTGAGTCCCGAAAACAGGGAATGCAACCACGGTGGCATTGTTTGTATAAGTCAGCACCTTCCCGAAAACATGTGTAATTGCATCACGGTGAGCAATAAAGGATACAGTAACAAGCGACCGCCCTTTAAGACATTTAAAACTGGGCAGCCATCAGTTTTGCGGGAGCAAGAAGTGAGAACCGTCCGAATGACGAAATTGGAACAAGCCACTGCACGCCCGTGCACGACCGGATGCACGAGCGATAGCCGGCACGCTGATGTAGTAAAGCATTTTAAAAAAAAAAGAAAGAAAAGGAACGGCAAGAAAGACATCGGCACAAGAAAAGAATTCCACGTATTCCCGCAGTGTGGCAGCACATGCCAAGCAAGAGAAATGATCTAAAAAGGCAGGCTTTTTAAACATACAAGTGAAGACATACATGCATGGCATTGACCATTTTAGAGGTGTTCGGGGGGGGACATACTTGTACGTCATTGACCCTGAAAGAGTCAAGGCTGTTTCACATGCTGCAATTGTAGCAAAAAGACTTGTTCTGTTCACACTGTTCACAGCTCCCAGTAATGGCTGTTTGGTTTCATATGTGCTGTGAATGGGCTGTGATTTTTATGAACGGTAGTGAAGAGCATGCATGTTTTGTCATTTAAAAACGCTTTTCAGTCTAAATTAATTTCGAAGAGTGCAACAGCGACCAAATGTAAAACAAACGTTGGCACTATTTCAGTGGCTCAGCCGGCTTGGTGCAATTTCGACGGGTCACGACTAAAAAATTGCTCCACTGATGCGAACAGAGTGAAAAATTTCCAACGTGTCAGCCACTCACCACTGACCACTGCAGCGAGAAAGAGCAGCCATTCTTTTATTGCGAGTGAATTCGCTGCCTGAAAATCGCTGTGTCACGTCATCACGTCACGTCAAACAGCCTTTAAATGACTCCAGCACTCAAATGATTTGGCCAGTGCTCGCCCAACATCTTTGTCTTTCAGGATACAGAGACTAGCAAAGGCTGTGGATAGCAAGCGTCAGTGCACTTCATTCTTTGCTGGTCAAAAACATGGTTTGTTTGCGCTACCAGGAATTGGCCGACTTGACACGAAAAAGGACACACACAGGATGTGTTGATGGGCTTCCCCCTGTGTGGGTCATTTTGCGTGTCAAGTTGTCCAGTTCCTGGCAGCGCGAATAAGCCATGTATTCGCACCAACTAACCCCCATAGCAGCTTTACTTGCTGGTCAAAGCTTCAGGCGGCCAAGTGCTGGCACAACTTTGAGACAGTCTTGAAGCATAACTTAGCCCTATTAACTGATTTACAATGCGCTGAGCGGTAAAGGAGCCTTATTTGCACATTGCTTCGAATGAGTGACCAACCCTTACCAACAAGCACACATTCAAAAAGGTCATGGTTCCATTTTGTGGTAGCTCATATATCCATAAACGACAGTCAGGGAGCATGAACTTCTCATAAAAAACAAATTTTCTGCACATTTGCCAGTGCATTGCTTTTCCTGCATGCCTGACCTAGGTTTTCCAGTGTCCCTGTTCTTGGCAAGAGTAAAGATACTCTGGCATATGAGGTTATGGAAGTGTATTACATTAAAAAGAAGAAAAATTTGTGTAAGTTACACATCTGTTGTTCTGCATGACGACAAGTTTAATTCCTTTCAATCTTTTCTAGATTAAAAACAAAATTTTTTTCCCTTCCCCTTCTCCATTGTATCTTGACAAGCGTGTGAGGCTCCGTGCTTTGCGCATGGCTACTACTACTACTGCTATATCATTCCTTTTCTGGAAATAATGTTAGTTGCGAGTGACACCCTTTTCTCTTTCATTTCGAGTCCTTCCATGGTGGTTACGCATCTTTTTGTATTTCAGTAAGCATGTGCCAACTAACCCAGCAACAAGTATTATGAAGCTTGTCACTTCTCGAGGAGCGACAACAGGCACTCATAAAAATGTAATTTGATCGAGTACAGTAAACTGCCGCTATAACCAAGTGAATGAGGTCTAGGTTTTGATGAAAACTCGTCTGGTGAGGAAAAATCATGGTTGAAGAACATGTACACTTGCCGTTGACGAGTGTACGTTTTATTCAACCAACCAAGTGAATGGGACAGCGGAAAAATTTGACACAAGCGGTAATTATGTACAAGCGAATACTCAATACAAGCTAAATACATCAAGCTTAAATCACGCTACGACTGCAAGGAACCCTAAATGCAAGATATTCAGAGAAGTAAGCCTTTATTCAGGTGCAAAAAAAGGCAGTCAGCCTTGTCTGTCTCGTGTTCTCACAAGGTGTGAGCAATCCCTGCTCCAATTTGCTCCCACATTGCGTGACGTCATAGTCACCACACATGCATTTAACATTGTTTTGCAGCACCTGGAGGTACTGTCGAGTCCATGCCAAAGTTGACATTTCACTTGGCTGTTCATCAATCAGCTCTCCGTCAAGGCCATTAAGAACGTCAACTATTCCAGCATTAGTAGACACGACTCGGGCACTGTAACAACAGATGTAGGGAGTAACGCACGAATGCACAGAGCGCCCTGCGTGTGTTGTTTTACCTACAGCTGCACCCAAAAGTCATGTTTGCTCATTCGCACCAACTTGCCCAATAACAAGTGTTATTCCTGCATTTCTAGCTGGGGTGTGAATGCGTCCCAAGTCACCTTCCACTTCTTTGCTGGCTTCTTTGCAATGCACCGACTCACAGAGATAGCTGCAAGTCTGGTCATCATTGTCCGGCTCGCTGCCACTTTTGTGGGAAAAGATGGCATGCACAAACCTGCTGGTGATGCACAAAGCAGGCTGCAAGAGCATATGCTGGGCAAGCGTAATGAATCAGTTCATAAACAGGTGTCCACGTTTTCAGCAGTCCAGCACATACACAGACGGGTGCATAGTGCGCACTGAAGTGACTGAACCCACTGAACCACAACTGAACTCTGAAATGCGTGACCGCTGGCCACCATAGGAAACTAGTGCGTAGCTTGGGCAGTGCTACAGAATGCCACTAGTGCAACATGTGGTTAAGTGAGCTTGAATAGGGTGACGCAAGCTGCGTGCAGTAGTATACTCCTTGCATACTGTTTTTGCCGTGCTCACCTGCTCCGTGCTGCTTGGCCCCAAATCTGTGCATAGCAAGGAGGAGAAGAGAGCTTGGCCAATTCAGGCTTCTCCTCCTCCTGCGTGCATACTGGCGACAGACAGAAAAGGTCACCCACCGCTCGACGTGGCCTCAGCCATAAGGGCCGCAACTTGCTGGTTCGCGCTAAGGGGAGCAAGCTATTCGTGTGCTGCAAGTAATGAGGCATAAAATGCATGCGTTTAGGTCGGGACTAGAGGAAATTTCGATTATAGCAATGATTCGAGTAAATAAATCATGATCTAATGAGGGTTTGCTCTAATTTGTTGGCCATCTCGGTGATACACATTAAGTCTGAAGAATGGTGCATGGAACAAAGACAGGAGCAGTGCTTCATGCATTTGCCTTCTGTTGTCTGTGTTTCTTGCACTGTTGCTCAGATTGAGCAGAAAAAATAAGAGTACTCACTCAGGGAACACGTGGAATATAGAGCTATGCCAATATGCTGCATGTTTTTCAAATTTTATGCGATTTGATGCAGCTGTAATGAGTGCCACACTCACTAGATATAGCAGTGCATCTTGAAAGCCACACCAGCCAAGTTTGCTGCGGCTCTATGGCCATTTTCTGCTGTGTGGCCCACAGTTTGGAAGGTTTGTTCACAAACAACCACATATAACCCAACAACGTGACTCCTGCAGTTAAGACGGGAACAAGCAGCGCTAGACACGGGACAAGAATTGAATGACCAACTAACAACCACTGGTCTATTGCAGGAAAATGCAGTATGTACAGAGGCTTTGTTCAGATGACCAACAAAAATACAGTACCTGCGTAGAAAAGAAATCATCACGTTACATGCGTCGACAAAACAGGCTATCACTTTTTTAACAAGTACGCATTTTGTTTAGCACAAGAAACAAGCTGTGCCGCAAGGTGAGCAAAGAGGGCTACGAGATAGAAAACTGAGAAAAAGCACGGGAAACACTTTGTTGAATGCACCTGTGCAAGATAGAAAACTGTGAGAAAAAGCACGAAAAACACTTTGTTGAATGCACCTGTGCAAGATATAAAACTGTGAGAAAAAGCACGGAAAACACTTTGTTGAATGCACCTGTGCAAGATAGAAAACTGTGAGAAAAAGCACGGAAAACACTTTGTTGAATGCACCTGTGCAAGATAGAAAACTGTGAGAAAAAGCACGGAAAACACTTTGTTGAATGCACCTGTGCAAGATAGAAAACTGTGAGAAAAAGCACGGAAAACACTTTGTTGAATGCACCTGTGCAAGATAGAAAACTGTGAGAAAAAGCACGAAAAACACTTTGTTGAATGCACCTGTGCAAGATATAAAACTGTGAGAAAAAGCACGAAAAACACTTTGTTGAATGCACCTGTGCAAGATATAAAACTGTGAGGAAAAGCACGGGAAACACTTTGTTGAATGCACCTGTGCAAGATAGAAAACTGTGAGAAAAAGCACGAAAAACACTTTGTTGAATGCACCTGTGCAAGATATAAAACTGTGAGAAAAAGCACGGAAAACACATTGTTGAATGCACCTGTGCAAGATATAAAACTGTGAGAAAAAGCACGGAAAACACTTTGTTGAATGCACCTGTGCAAGATAGAAAACTCTGAGAAAAAGCACGGAAAACATTTTGTTGAATGCACCTGTGCAAGATAGAAAACTGTGAGAAAAAGCACGGGAAACACTTTGTTGAATGCACCTGTGCAAGATATAAAACTGTGAGAAAAAGCACGGAAAACACTTTGTTGAATGCACCTGTGCAAGATAGAAAACTCTGAGAAAAAGCACGGAAAACATTTTGTTGAATGCACCTGTGCAAGATAGAAAACTGTGAGAAAAAGCACGGGAAACACTTTGTTGAATGCACCTGTGCAAGATAGAAAACTGAGAAAAAGCACGAAAAACACTTTGTTGAATGTACCTGTGCAAGATATAAAACTGTGAGAAAAAGCACGAAAAACACTTTGTTGAATGCACCTGTGCAAGATATAAAACTGTGAGAAAAAGCACGGAAAACACTTTGTTGAATGCACCTGTGCAAGATAGAAAACTGTGAGAAAAAGCACGGAAAACACTTTGTTGAATGCACCTGTGCAAGATAGAAAACTGTGAGAAAAAGCACGGAAAACACTTTGTTGAATGCACCTGTGCAAGATAGAAAACTGTGAGAAAAAGCACGGAAAACACTTTGTTGAATGCACCTGTGCAAGATAGAAAACTCTGAGAAAAAGCACGGAAAACACTTTGTTGAATGCACCTGTGCAAGATAGAAAACTGTGAGAAAAAGCACGGAAAACACTTTGTTGAATGCACCTGTGCAAGATAGAAAACTGTGAAAAAAAGCACGGAAGACACTTTGTTGAATGCACCTGTGCAAGATAGAAAACTGTGAGAAAAAGCACGGGAAACACTTTGTTGAATGCACCTGTGCAAGATAGAAAACTGAGAAAAAGCACGAAAAACACTTTGTTGAATGTACCTGTGCAAGATATAAAACTGTGAGAAAAAGCACGGAAAACACTTTGTTGAATGCACCTGTGCAAGATAGAAAACTGTGAGAAAAAGCACGGAAAACACTTTGTTGAATGCACCTGTGCAAGATAGAAAACTGTGAGAAAAAGCACGGAAAACACTTTGTTGAATGCACCTGTGCAAGATAGAAAACTGTGAGAAAAAGCACGGAAAACACTTTGTTGAATGCACCTGTGCAAGATAGAAAACTCTGAGAAAAAGCACGGAAAACACTTTGTTGAATGCACCTGTGCAAGATAGAAAACTGTGAGAAAAAGCACGGAAAACACTTTGTTGAATGCACCTGTGCAAGATAGAAAACTGTGAAAAAAAGCACGGAAGACACTTTGTTGAATGCACCTGTGCAAGATAGAAAACTGTGAGAAAAAGCATAGAAAACACTTTGTTGAATGCACCTGTGCTGTATTATAAGTGTGTTTTTTTTTTTAGACAATACAGATTTTTTTATAAAAAAGGAATGACAGTCAGGCCCCTGTCGTCTTCGCAAACGAACTCTACGCCGAGGCGGAAAAACTTCGGCACATTTAGTTACATTCAAATGAGCAATTTACAAAAACTAGTTCATTAGCTTTTTAATTATTAACTTTAGGGCTGTTGCTTATATGGAAGAGTTGTAGGGTGTGACAATTTATGACATGACCATTTTTTAAAAATGGTGGAAAAAGCACTTAATTTGAGATAATAATCACCGAAATTCAAGACCCCTATCTAGGCGAAACTGAAACGGAGCGCACGGAGAGCGCAGGAAATCCATCATCCCTGTTGCGAAAGACAGGAAGCTCACACGACAATTTTTGAAAAATGGCACGTTGCTGCAGAATATGGTCAGGAAAAATGGCAAGCCGTCTCAAATACCCAAATGAACCTCTTATTCTTTGTGTTTGGTGCTTAGTGCTTATCTGTTTCTTGCGCACTATACCCAAGAAAACCATAATTTCCACTCTGTCTGTCACTGTACAATCGGCGTCAAATGAAACCCGAACAGCGGCAAGCCTTCGCATGGTATAGTGGACGCCGTCCAGTCATCACCATTGACAGGCGCGCATCCAGTTTGACCGCACTGCGCATATGCGCGCCTGTCCATGGTGATAACTGGACGGCGTCCACTATACCATGCGAAGGCTTGCCGCTGTTCGGGTTTCATTTGACGCGGATAGTACATCTTAAAACTAGGCCGCAGCCACTGTGGTGCTACTTCTCGCAGGCAAGCAAATGAGTTCTTTGCACTTCTTTCGAGTTCAACAAAGAAACGGATAAGCACTACACACCAAACGCAAAGAATAGATGGTGCATTTGGATATTTAAGACGGCTTGCCGTTTTTTCAGACCACAGTCTGCAGCAACGCGCCTTTTTTTTTTTTTTTAAGTGCAATGTGAGCTTCTGGTCTTTCACAACAGGGATTACAGTTTTCCTGCGCTCCTGGTGCGCTCAGTTTTGGTTTAGCATGGATAGTGTTCTTGAATTTTGATTAATATTATCTCAAATTATGGGCGTTTTTTGCAATTTTTGAAAAATGCGTGTCATAAATTGTCACATTCTACAACTCTGCCATATAAGCAACGGCCCTAATGTTAATAATTAAAAAGTTAATTAACACGGTCACTTTAATTACTCATTTGAATGTAACTTTAGGTGTGGCAAAGTTTTTCCACCTTAGCGTATAGTTTGTTTGTGAAGATGACAGGGGCCCCACCGTCATAGCATTTTGATAAAAAATCTTTATTGTCTAAAAAAACACACTGTATAAGCTTCAAAATTGGCTAGCGCGAAAATCGACAAGGACTGAGAAGGAACACTGATGTACAGGACAGGCGCTACTCGCAACTAAACTTTATTCAGGAACGTCTTCCTACATATATACACAGCCACTGTATAAGATTCCTTTCACATGCAAGCATTGCTATATAGGCCAAACAGGTTGATGCTTGAACGACCGGCTAAAAGAGCACACATACTCGCTTAACCCTTTGACATGCCATGTACACAATTGTGTGCCAGCTTGTTTTTGTTAGTTGTATCGACTGGTGGCTAAGAAAAAGCCCGATATATTGAGGTTTGCATGAATTGAACCTCCTGCATAATAAATTTGTCTTCATTAACTTCATCTTGCAGTCTACTGTTGCATACAACTACTTTGCTGAAGGCACTACCACATTTGACGAGTAGGTCGACGTGCCGTTTCCCACGACCCATGTCTAAAGTATAATTTTTATTTGCTCAACATTGACGTAACCGAAAACGAATTCGCACTATAGTTCTAGCCTTAGATTTGATTCTATTTATGCAGAAACAAGGCATGAATAATTTCGGAATAAGGAGATATTTAATTACCATTTAATTGGGAATAACTACTATAACGCACATAAATGAGCTTATTATGACATTATTTTTTCCCAACAGAATATTCAGTGCATTGAAATAATTTTGCATCGACTTGATGCATTTACAGACAGTTCTTCCGAGGTGGCGTCTGAAAGGGATATGTGCCCAGTACTGAAAAGCATGTGGCTGTCAGCCAATCCTTGAGCAGTGCACCGTTTTGGAAACATACAAAGTGGGAAGAGCGTGTGAGATAAGCGAACTTGTCATATTCATACACACGGAAACGCTTGCGTCAGTGTGCCCTCGATTTTCCTGCATAACTGTGAAATTGGTTACTTGTTAAAAAACGTGGCGGCAGCCCATCCCATGACTAGCACTGTTAGTTCCCGTCCTAATCGTGTACCAACCAGCTCAGCTAGGTGCACTCCCGCAGTCGCTCTCAATGATTGCCTCCATCTTCCTTTATGGCAGAAGTTCACTTCGTTATAGTATTCAGGTTCAAATTACAAAATTTACTATCGACATGATGTTATAAAAAGATGCAAATGTACTTTATGTGAAAAATTTTGTTGCATTGCAGTTTTTATAGAGAGGTTCAATCCTTGCTGGGTATTTGTGTGGACCGATGGAGCTCATATGAAGGCATGGTGGAACAAACATGTCATTCTCCCAACAGGCCCAGGAGACATGTGGGCGTCAGCAGCAGGAAATCGACAGTGCATTGGAACGCATCCGGGAGTTGGATCAGGAGCTGGTGGACATCCACAGAGCAGCACTGGCCAACCAGCTGAGACCCCTTCCTGGCGAAAATGTAAGACTTGAATGAAATGATAGTGCATCACAGTCTGACCTTCCACAGTGACCGTGCAATGGTCACACGTGTAAGGAGCTCAGGCAGCCATCAAGTCCCCTGCAATGGCATGCCTTATGAAACTCTGGAATTAACTTTTTCACTTGGTCTGATATTTGGGATCCACAGCACATATGGCACAGTACAGTATGGCAAGCAGCACAGTATGGCAAGCATCAAATAAGCCACCACAATGGTACACCGGTTACGATGCTTGGCTGCTGACCCGAAGGACACGGGTGCGATAATGGCCACAGAGGTTCCAATGGAGCCAAAATGCTAAATGCCCATGTACTTACATTTAAGTGCACATTAAAGGACCCCAGGTGGCATAGCACTCCACTACAGCATGCCGCATAATCATATACAGTCGAACATGGATATATCGAATCTGGAGGGGATCATAAAGAAGTTCTGTATATAGGTAATTTGATATATCAAATATTTCATATAGAAAATATTTCATTTTACAACTGTTCTATGTACATAATAATTCGTTATATGCGGGTTTGTCTTTAATTGTTTTGGTACATGATACGTCTACGCCCTCTCCTTTGTCTGTTGTCTAGTATTTGCGCTAAATACCATTGTGACTGACTTGTTCCAACTCGCCCAAAAAGCAACGTTGTTGGTTCATTTTTTACTGTGATCCTGTTTTGCTGGTTCTGAGGTCACTTCTGTGTACACCTCGAGCACATGCTGTTGTTTTGACAAAGTCAATATTTCCACGTGCGCTTATTCTTTTATTGTTGACGTGATCTGGTTTCACCCACAAAAACAGTTACCACCGCTCGGCGCAGGCCACACCGCATCACCGCATCACAAATATAACTTTTTCATTGTGTTCTGATAAGATTGCACACACGACACCAGTAGCCGAGGTTATTCTAGAGCTAACGCGAGCTCCAGTGATGACGCTGGAATTTTCTATCATTGATGTATAAAGAGATAATGCATTCTACCAGCTATCAGCTGACCAACAATAATGTCCACACTTGTTATTATCATTTTACAGCGAATGTTGCTTGTACAATCTTTCTTTTACCGGGGCACAAGTTTGCCCAGTCAAGCATTCCACCTTTACCAGCTGCTTTTGCGTTCTTCACCATCACAACCACGTGACAATATACACTGAGTTGCTTAAAGGGCCCCTCACCGGGTTTGACAATTTTGAGCTGACGAGCGCACTGCATGCACTGGGCATTCACGACTACGTCTGCCAAACTTTGCAACGCTACGCGCCGCGGAAATGGGTCAAATTTCAAGCTGAACGCTGCTTGCCCTTCTTGTCGCGGCCACGCGCCCAGAGGATGAGGGGATGACGTACATGGTGGAATGGCCCTACGTAGATGGTAGTGCTGTGACGTCGCTCCTCTAAGTAGACGACTGTGCTCTGACTTCGCCAACAGTAGCACGTGACACTACGATAATTATTTGACACGGTGGGTAGTTTGTGTAATTTGTTGCTTGAATGGATAAATAAAACTTTGAGAGCAATAATAAAACACATAAACGGAATGTGTGCATTTTATTTTTTTTAATTTTTACTGCAAATATCAGCAAGATTCGAAACTAATCTTTCTCTCGCGCTTTGCGCATCGTGCAGACACCACCCATTCCAACGAAAGTAATTTTCTACCGCGTTCCGGTGCTCATTGGGCTCATTTATCCTCCTGCGTCTAACTAGATGTTCATGCGGCACGGAAGTGCTGTGATCAACGCAGAGGGATGAAGAGAGACGCATAGAAAAAAGCCCGATTGACAAGAAATATAACTTATTGAAGTCGCTGACTGGGCTTGTGGTTATTCATACTCAAGATAGACAGCGCAAAAAGCACGCCCATGAAAAACAAATGCACGGAAGTGCTGTGATCAACGCAGAGGGATGAAGAGAGACGCATAGAAAAAAGCCCGATTGACTAGAAATATAACTTATTGAAGTCGCTGACTGGGCTTGTGGTTATTCATACTCAAGATAGACAGCGCAAAAAGCACGCCCATGAAAAACAAATGCACGGAAGTGCTGTGATCAACGCAGAGGGATGAAGAGAGACGCATAGAAAAAAGCCCGATTGACTAGAAATATAACTTATTGAAGTCGCTGACTGGGCTTGTGGTTATTCATACTCAAGATAGACAGCGCAAAAAGCACGCCCATGAAAAACAAATGCACGGAAGTGCTGTGATCAACGCAGAGGGATGAAGAGAGACGCATAGAAAAAAGCCCGATTGACTAGAAATATAACTTATTGAAGTAGCTGACTGGGCTTGTGGTTATTCATACTCAAGATAGACAGCGCAAAAAGCACGCCCATGAAAAACAAATGCACGGAAGTGCTGTGATCAGCGCAGAGGGATGAAGAGAGACGCATAGAAAAAAGCCCGATTGACTAGAAATATAACTTATTGAAGTAGCTGACTGGGCTTGTGGTTATTCATACTCAAGATAGACAGCGCAAAAAGCACGCCCATGAAAAACAAATGCACGGAAGTGCTGTGATCAGCGCAGAGGGATGAAGAGAGACGCATAGAAAAAAGCCCGATTGACTAGAAATATAACTTATTGAAGTCGCTGACTGGGCTTGTGGTTATTCATACTCAAGATAGACAGCGCAAAAAGCACGCCCATGAAAAACAAATGCACGGAAGTGCTGTGATCAACGCAGAGGGATGAAGAGAGACGCATAGAAAAAAGCCCGATTGACTAGAAATATAACTTATTGAAGTAGCTGACTGGGCTTGTGGTTATTCATACTCAAGATAGACAGCGCAAAAAGCACGCCCATGAAAAACAAATGCACGGAAGTGCTGTGATCAACGCAGAGGGATGAAGAGAGACGCATAGAAAAAAGCCCGATTGACTAGAAATATAACTTATTGAAGTCGCTGACTGGGCTTGTGGTTATTCATACTCAAGATAGACAGCGCAAAAAGCACGCCCATGAAAAACAAATGCACGGAAGTGCTGTGATCAACGCAGAGGGATGAAGAGAGACGCATAGAAAAAAGCCCGATTGACTAGAAATATAACTTATTGAAGTAGCTGACTGGGCTTGTGGTTATTCATACTCAAGATAGACAGCGCAAAAAGCACGCCCATGAAAAACAAATGCACGGAAGTGCTGTGATCAACGCAGAGGGATGAAGAGAGACGCATAGAAAAAAGCCCGATTGACTAGAAATATAACTTATTGAAGTAGCTGACTGGGCTTGTGGTTATTCATACTCAAGATAGACAGCGCAAAAAGCACGCCCATGAAAAACAAATGCACGGAAGTGCTGTGATCAACGCAGAGGGATGAAGAGAGACGCATAGAAAAAAGCCCGATTGACTAGAAATATAACTTATTGAAGTAGCTGACTGGGCTTGTGGTTATTCATACTCAAGATAGACAGCGCAAAAAGCACGCCCATGAAAAACAAATGCACGGAAGTGCTGTGATCAACGCAGAGGGATGAAGAGAGACGCATAGAAAAAAGCCCGATTGACTAGAAATATAACTTATTGAAGTAGCTGACTGGGCTTGTGGTTATTCATACTCAAGATAGACAGCGCAAAAAGCACGCCCATGAAAAACAAATGCACGGAAGTGCTGTGATCAACGCAGAGGGATGAAGAGAGACGCATAGAAAAAAGCCCGATTGACTAGAAATATAACTTATTGAAGTAGCTGACTGGGCTTGTGGTTATTCATACTCAAGATAGACAGCGCAAAAAGCACGCCCATGAAAAACAAATGCACGGAAGTGCTGTGATCAACGCAGAGGGATGAAGAGAGACGCATAGAAAAAAGCCCGATTGACTAGAAATATAACTTATTGAAGTAGCTGACTGGGCTTGTGGTTATTCATACTCAAGATAGACAGCGCAAAAAGCACGCCCATGAAAAACAAATGCACGGAAGTGCTGTGATCAACGCAGAGGGATGAAGAGAGACGCATAGAAAAAAGCCCGATTGACTAGAAATATAACTTATTGAAGTAGCTGACTGGGCTTGTGGTTATTCATACTCAAGATAGACAGCGCAAAAAGCACGCCCATGAAAAACAAATGCACGGAAGTGCTGTGATCAACGCAGAGGGATGAAGAGAGACGCATAGAAAAAAGCCCGATTGACTAGAAATATAACTTATTGAAGTAGCTGACTGGGCTTGTGGTTATTCATACTCAAGATAGACAGCGCAAAAAGCACGCCCATGAAAAACAAATGCACGGAAGTGCTGTGATCAACGCAGAGGGATGAAGAGAGACGCATAGAAAAAAGCCCGATTGACTAGAAATATAACTTATTGAAGTAGCTGACTGGGCTTGTGGTTATTCATACTCAAGATAGACAGCGCAAAAAGCACGCCCATGAAAAACAAATGCACGGAAGTGCTGTGATCAACGCAGAGGGATGAAGAGAGACGCATAGAAAAAAGCCCGATTGACTAGAAATATAACTTATTGAAGTAGCTGACTGGGCTTGTGGTTATTCATACTCAAGATAGACAGCGCAAAAAGCACGCCCATGAAAAACAAATGCACGGAAGTGCTGTGATCAACGCAGAGGGATGAAGAGAGACGCATAGAAAAAAGCCCGATTGACTAGAAATATAACTTATTGAAGTAGCTGACTGGGCTTGTGGTTATTCATACTCAAGATAGACAGCGCAAAAAGCACGCCCATGAAAAACAAATGCACGGAAGTGCTGTGATCAACGCAGAGGGATGAAGAGAGACGCATAGAAAAAAGCCCGATTGACTAGAAATATAACTTATTGAAGTAGCTGACTGGGCTTGTGGTTATTCATACTCAAGATAGACAGCGCAAAAAGCACGCCCATGAAAAACAAATGCACGGAAGTGCTGTGATCAACGCAGAGGGATGAAGAGAGACGCATAGAAAAAAGCCCGATTGACTAGAAATATAACTTATTGAAGTAGCTGACTGGGCTTGTGGTTATTCATACTCAAGATAGACAGCGCAAAAAGCACGCCCATGAAAAACAAATGCACGGAAGTGCTGTGATCAACGCAGAGGGATGAAGAGAGACGCATAGAAAAAAGCCCGATTGACTAGAAATATAACTTATTGAAGTAGCTGACTGGGCTTGTGGTTATTCATACTCAAGATAGACAGCGCAAAAAGCACGCCCATGAAAAACAAATGCACGGAAGTGCTGTGATCAACGCAGAGGGATGAAGAGAGACGCATAGAAAAAAGCCCGATTGACTAGAAATATAACTTATTGAAGTAGCTGACTGGGCTTGTGGTTATTCATACTCAAGATAGACAGCGCAAAAAGCACGCCCATGAAAAACAAATGCACGGAAGTGCTGTGATCAACGCAGAGGGATGAAGAGAGACGCATAGAAAAAAGCCCGATTGACTAGAAATATAACTTATTGAAGTAGCTGACTGGGCTTGTGGTTATTCATACTCAAGATAGACAGCGCAAAAAGCACGCCCATGAAAAACAAATGCACGGAAGTGCTGTGATCAACGCAGAGGGATGAAGAGAGACGCATAGAAAAAAGCCCGATTGACTAGAAATATAACTTATTGAAGTAGCTGACTGGGCTTGTGGTTATTCATACTCAAGATAGACAGCGCAAAAAGCACGCCCATGAAAAACAAATGCACGGAAGTGCTGTGATCAACGCAGAGGGATGAAGAGAGACGCATAGAAAAAAGCCCGATTGACTAGAAATATAACTTATTGAAGTAGCTGACTGGGCTTGTGGTTATTCATACTCAAGATAGACAGCGCAAAAAGCACGCCCATGAAAAACAAATGCACGGAAGTGCTGTGATCAACGCAGAGGGATGAAGAGAGACGCATAGAAAAAAGCCCGATTGACTAGAAATATAACTTATTGAAGTAGCTGACTGGGCTTGTGGTTATTCATACTCAAGATAGACAGCGCAAAAGCACGCCCATGAAAAACAAATGCACGGAAGTGCTGTGATCAACGCAGAGGGATGAAGAGAGACGCATAGAAAAAAGCCCGATTGACTAGAAATATAACTTATTGAAGTCGCTGACTGGGCTTGTGGTTATTCATACTCAAGATAGACAGCGCAAAAAGCACGCCCATGAAAAACAAATGCACGGAAGTGCTGTGATCAACGCAGAGGGATGAAGAGAGACGCATAGAAAAAAGCCCGATTGACTAGAAATATAACTTATTGAAGTCGCTGACTGGGCTTGTGGTTATTCATACTCAAGATAGACAGCGCAAAAAGCACGCCCACGAAAAACAAATGCACGGAAGTGCTGTGATCAACGCAGAGGGATGAAGAGAGACGCATAGAAAAAAGCCCGATTGACTAGAAATATAACTTATTGAAGTCGCTGACTGGGCTTGTGGTTATTCATACTCAAGATAGACAGCGCAAAAAGCACGCCCATGAAAAACAAATGCACGGAAGTGCTGTGATCAACGCAGAGGGATGAAGAGAGACGCATAGAAAAAGCCCGATTGACTAGAAATATAACTTATTGAAGTCGCTGACTGGGCTTGTGGTTATTCATACTCAAGATAGACAGCGCAAAAAGCACGCCCACGAAAAACAATGCACGGAAGTGCTGTGATCAACGCAGAGGGATGAAGAGAGACGCATAGAAAAAAGCCCGATTGACTAGAAATATAACTTATTGAAGTCGCTGACTGGGCTTGTGGTTATTCATACTCAAGATAGACAGCGCAAAAAGCACGCCCATGAAAAACAAATGCACGGAAGTGCTGTGATCAACGCAGAGGGATGAAGAGAGACGCATAGAAAAAAGCCCGATTGACTAGAAATATAACTTATTGAAGTAGCTGACTGGGCTTGTGGTTATTCATACTCAAGATAGACAGCGCAAAAAGCACGCCCATGAAAAACAAATGCACGGAAGTGCTGTGATCAACGCAGAGGGATGAAGAGAGACGCATAGAAAAAAGCCCGATTGATTAGAAATATAACTTATTGAAGTAGCTGACTGGGCTAGTGGTTATTCATGCTGAAGATAGACAGCGCAGAAAGCACGCCCACGAAAAGCAAACGCGCAGAATGAGTGGTTGTCCTGTGTGTTTCCTCTTCGTGGGTGTGCTTTTTTGTGCCGTTAACCTTCAGTACTTATCGTTGAGGTTCGGATATCTTCCCATTTTTGGCAGGTTGTAACGTTTCCTGATCTACATCGAGCTGAAGGTGTCCCTCTGCAAAATAACTTGCCTTTGTCGTGCGCTTTCATAATCAAAGTGGCACATCACAATGCTATGCGAACCAACGCTACATGTCAACAAAATGTGCTCTGTCAATTATGTGACGACGATGTCAATGCATCTGATCCCTATGACAGAAGTGCTAGCGTTTGCCTCTTGCGTTTACTTCCCTGTCTATGGTGGATGTGATGGCTCTGTAGGGGCTCCCAGCTGCATTGTTCTTCTGCACTCCTTTGTACTCCACATGCAGAAGAGAACAACGTGGGGAGAATGCAAAAGGACGCCATAGCTTGGAGGTCCCAGTAGTAATGCTCCCAAGTCTTTTTGTTGCCTTCTTTTGCTGATAAAGCCAAGAATCTAATTGGCAGCAACAAGTCAACAGGCCACAATGCCGGATCCTTGCAATGCCTTCATGAAACAGCTTAACGCAGCACTCAGAGTCATCAACATGGATTTCGACGCGGTTACAGCATCCTAACCCAACTCAGTCAATTTACTCATGATATCATCAAGGCTCTCGATGTAGGCGATCAAATCGATGCGATCTTCATTGATTTTTCAAAAGCTTCTGATGCTATGTCGCACTCTAAACTATTAAAAAAGCTCACTGTCGTCCTTAACAATCAAACCTTAGTCAACTGAGTTTCTTTTCTTTCCAATCAGTCTCAGCATGTAGAACTTAAGTCCTTTCAATCATCTGTTTCCTGTGTAACGTCTGGCGTACCTCAAGGCTCAATATTAGGCCCGCTCCTTTTTCTAATTTACATAAATGATCTACCACATAACATTCCTGTTAAAATTCGCATGTACGCTGGTGACTGTGTCTTGTACCTTATGATTAAAACCCCTAACACTCGCATAATCTTTAATGATTCGTTTGCATCAGTTCAGTCGTGGTGCGATACTTGGCAGATGCAAATTAACTTCCGTAAAACTGTCTCCATGCCATTTACTTGACGTTCTCTTCTTTCTTCTTTACTTGTTCGTTTAATGGTTCGCCTCTAGAAAATGTGCCTCAATACAAATATAGTTGAACCCCTTTATAAGAGACATGCACCAGGGAGCAATTCTTGTCTTTTATATGAGGTGTCTCTTATGCATTTTCTTATCAACCCCTATTTCAATGCAGGCACACTGGTGTCTCTTACATCAGTGTCTCTTATAAAGGGGTTCGACTGTATCTAGGTCTTGTATTCACTGAGGATCTGTCTTGGTCATATCACATTGAAGTCTTGTGTAACCTTGCCCTTAGAAGGCTATGGTACCTACAACGTACGCTACGTTTGGCCCCAAATAACACACCACTCCTTACTTTCAAAACCCTGGTTCGTTCAGTACTCGAGTACGGCTCTGTCATACAGAACTCACAAGATATGTGACATCAAAGCAGTTGAATCTGTCCAGAAGAAAGCAATACGCTTTATATATCGTCCTTACGACAGGTATTTTTCACCTAGTTTTCATCTTCGTAGTCTTCAGCTTACTTCAGCCCTCTTCTCGTCGTCACGTTGAATCTTTAAAGTTTCTTTGCACTCTCATTCACTGTCCACGATTTCCTTTACTCAGCAACTACATCACATCTGCTAAATCAACATCCTCCAGACATCATCATGAGCTGAACATGTCTCTTTTTAATCACCAAACAAATGCGTATAAATACAGTTTTTTTGTTCGCACAATTGAAATATGGAATGCTTTACCCGGCCATGTTAAATCTTTACCACTTGATGAATTCGTTTTGTACATTACTAACCATTGATTTTCATGTTCTGCACATTTTGTGTTGTATTGCAATTTTTGTATTCTGCCTCCACTCCTGCGATAGCCCTTCAAGGTGGTGGTATGTTGCAATAAATAAATAAGTAAATAAATAAATATGCGGCCTCCTGCTGGCAGAATCTGAGGCGTACCACCTTTGCATGGCTGCGGCATACTCAGTTGCCCATCTCAGCAAACAACATTGCTAGATTAAGGGAAAGCCCAGAATACCCTCTGTTTGGCAGTGGAACATTCGATCTCTGGGAACACGTCACAAGGGACTGTGCGCACAGCTCACACAAGAGATGCCGGTTCTTGTACAGCAGGGGCAACCTCAATGGTACAAGTAGCGAGAGAGAGACGTGAAGGCGGCCGACGTGGCCGTGCCGAAATCTCGCCACTTTAATCGAGAGACGACCGACCTTGCGACGGCGGCTGCAAACTGCTTAACCGCCAGGCGCGTGAGCTCGTTCTACTGCTCGCGCCTCGAGCTCTGAGCGTGAGACGCTGCTACGATGACCGAAGCGTCTGAAGACCATTTGCCTGGCTCACCAATGGCAGAGCAAGCCGCACATGTGACGCCTGCCACGTCGGCCGGAATCCAGCTTCCTGACCTGCGCACGAGCCCTCGTGTACCACCTGCCGAGGATAATTCACCACGCACAGGTGCATTGTCCGAGCCTGCAGCCACGACGCCTGCTCGGTGTCACCACAGATTTGCTCCGGAGCCCTTGACACAGGACACCGCCCACCCGACATGTGGCCACGGTGCAGGCACACTGTGCAGGCCTCCTCCCCACGTCTACAGCCACCGTACCCGCCGGTATTTCATCTCACACCGCAGACAACGTGCCCGGAGTGCGCCCAGCAGTCACCGGCATTGTTGTGGCCTGTGAAACGCCTCTCCTCATGCCCAGCCGACTTTCTGGGATCGGTTCCAGCATGCAGAGAGTCGGGCGCCCTTGCTCCTGCCTACAGCGTCCATTCATCGCGACCCCCGCCCTCTACGCAGCTCCCAGAGCCGCCCGCCAGAGACCCACTGGTCTCCGATAGTCACCTCACGTTGACGACCTGGACTGCCACTGACACTTTGTCTCACGTCACGAGCCTTCTTGTATATACACCCCCATCGTTTTTCACTTCGGCTTCATTTCTGCGGGGGGAGGGGGGGGGGTGGAGTAATCTGTAGTGGCATCATGATCCCTCACGATCATCATCATCGTTTTACCACCTACGCGCCGCGCCTCTCTCGCGGCTCATGCTCAGAGCTCAAGGCGCAAGCAGTAGAGATCGTGCTCACGCTCCTGGCGGTTTGGACGCTGCAGCCGCCGCCGCTCCGCTTCAGCAATCGCCTTCCGAATAAAGTGGCGAGACTTCGGCATGGCCACATCGGCCGCCTTGACGTCACGTCTCCCTCTCTCGCTACAGTACATTCCCAGCTATTTGGGCTACCACTTGCCAACGGGCTACAAGGAGGTGGGCTGTGTAGTCACACCGTGTAGGGTCCCAGCCATCGGCCTGGCAGATCTCAAGCGTCGCTCGACGTGAAAGTATAGCTTCCGCACACCGTCGTAGACATCGCATCGGCGACCAGCTTTGGTACAGGAGTGCGTGGCAGTGACGGTGTACGTCGGAGCTGCAGACACGAGCATCGCCAGTGTTTGCATCTGTCCCAGTGTCACATGGTGCGCAACTGAGCTCGCCCTGTCGTTGCTCTGCGGCCTCCACCAGGTGCTGATGCTCCCACCAAGGCTCACCACCCGGATTGGGGCAGTGAGCACGGCGACAAGGAGGGCGAGGTCGTCGCCTACATGGCTTCGACCCTTGGGCTGGATGTCCTCAACACTGGAGAGGGTACTTTCCGAAAATGCAGCTCTGTTACGTCGTGCATCTACCTGGCGCCGTGCACGATTGTGCTGGGGCCTTGATCACAATGCAGTTCACGTCGAATCATCGACGCCGCGCAAGCGTGAGAGAAAGAAGTACCATATTGTGAACTGGGATGCCTTCCGCGTACTTTTCACTGTTCACGGGGTACACTGTTCATTTCAACGTATACACTGGAAGGCACCACAGGGTCCCCAGCACCCATCACAAAAAAATTGAAAAATGCCTGAGCTGCAATCTATGCTACGAAGAAACGAAATTTGAGCAGAAAATAATTGTTTTCTGCAAAACATGTGCAAGCAACCTTTGTTTCACTGAGTCGGTGAACTCCTTTGTGCGGTGGCATGATAGGCACTTGTGCGTATATTTCTATATGTATGTAAATAGCTCTTGTAATTACAGAGCTAATACTTGCAGCATTATTCTACAAGGGCCTTTTATTCAAAGTGTATATTTCGATTTTTTTTAATGTTTACCTGCAGAGTAGCATTGATGTTTTTATCGATTTTTTTGCTTTTTGTTAAATTTTTTTGTTTCTATAATCTTTTTATAATATTAGTAATAAATCTGTTGTTTGAAATTAATACTGGTGGAAAGACCAAGCCTTCCGCTACCACTGGATACCATGTATTTTTGCATAATCATTTTCTGCGGCAGCTACACACAAGGAAGATACACAAAGGACGAGCGATACTTTCAACTGTTTATTCCACCCACAACGTCATCAAAAAATATATATACCGTTGGCACATGCGCAGATGCGTTCAATGAAAAAACAAAATGAATACAGTCGCCGACCGACTGTCCGGACCTGGCGGGAACCACAAAATAGTCTGGAAAATCAAACAGTTCAACAAATTTTTGACATGAAATTGAAGTTTATTTGGATTAGAGCCGCCTAAAAAAATCTCTATTAATACCCTGTTTCATGCTACGCTTGCAGACAAGCAGATTCGGTTGTATTTGGGCTACAGTAATGTCATCAGTGCATTGGCGATCAAAAAAAGAAAATTTTGCATCCCCTAGAGCACTTTGTGATCCAAGGGAGAGCAGGCATGGCCTCTGAAAGTGGAAGATTGTGCGTGCTCCCAATCTTGGAGGTTTCCCCCTACGGTCGTCTAGTGGTTATGGCGCTCGACTGCTGACCCGAAGGTTGCGGGATCGAATCCCAGCCGCGGCGGCTGCGTTTTCGATGGAGGCGAAAATGTTTGAGGCCTGTGTACTTAGATTTAGGTGCACGTTAAAGAACCCCAGGTGGTCGAAATTTTTGGAGCCCTCCACTACGCTCATAATTATATCATGTTTTTGGGACATTAAACACCAGATATTATTATAATCTTGGAGGCTACACAACTGGCCACTGGAAGCCAAACTTGATCAAGCCAGTGGAAAATCCAACATGGCAGCTTTCAAAATCGAGCCAATCTAGCGGTATTGCTTGAAACAAGCAAGTTAGTCTAAAGAGTCAAATTTTTGGGCATAATCTTGTCCGAAAAATTGGTCACGAAAATGTATTAGTGCTATGGGAACCTAGACGGTGCATTTATGAAGTCCGAAATGTCCATCAAGTCCAAATTTTTGGACTACGAAAAATTTGGCGACTGTATGACAACAGATTTGCTATCTGACATGCGCGTCGAGGTATCTAAATTCATTCGAGTGCGGAGGGACGGAAGGTTCGCTAATGCACCCTGCCGCCTACTTCTTAAAAGGCTACTAAGCAACCCCGCAGTCCAAAATGTGTGATGAAGAATTAACTACGTACGTGTACAATGTGAACGTGCTACCACAAGAATTTTGCAAAGTTCCTCGCTCAGCCTTCCTACCCTTCTCCACAGCCCAGAAGGGTAGGCGTGTAGCTCACTGTTGTGACTGCGCTCACTTCGGCAACATAACACGACGTCAGCAAATGTGTCATCGGCACGCAGCCAACAACCGAGCAAGGAAAAATTCCCCGACGTGTCGCTTGTGTCGGAGTGGCGCTAGGGTCAGCCTGTCGGCGCGGTGAAGCGTGGTAAATGCACAGCCAAAACCATATCACCGTAGTGCAGAGGACCAATCGACGAAGTTGGTGCAAAGTAATGTTGCCCATAGGCAAGATTACATCACTTCGCATACAAGGAGCATTGGAGGGGCATGGGAATTGCTTTTCAAAATGGAGCTTGGCTTTGCCTCACAAAACAATGCCTCTCAACCACAAGAGTTCACGCAAATTCTTGTGGTTGTGATTATTAGTTGACCTGGAGCTTTGTGGTTCCGCCCAATTGGTTCCTTTGGTCGTGGGCTTTCTAGATTTGGCAGATCTTTTCATTTATTGTTTATTTGCTTCAGGCTCGTGCTTCTTATTGCTTCGTCACCTACGCCTTGTTTTCCTTCACATTGCATACATTTTGAACACGCACTTGACATATCACAATGATCGATTGATGTTTCTGAAGTACCAATAATAATAGTAACGATGTTACAAAAACCATTGCAAATTTTAAAGTGGAAGTATTCATTGCTTTCGTTTCTTAGGGAGTTTGTGTCGAAATCTCCACGATTGTTTTTGTGTTTTTGTATAGCTGTTCAGTTATAATACATACTGGAAAATTATGCATAATGCACGTTTTGCACATTTTGGCTTAGAACACAATGGATAAGAACATCAACAACAGTTAACTGCAAAAAAGTCAAAATCATGTTGATAAGGGTAGCAGTATTGATGAATGAGGTCACATTTGATATTAACATTCACGAATAGACCAACTCGTCTGCCTCGTGCACCAAACTGCCTAGGCATGGAGGCGAATGAAGAGCCTGGGATATTCTGAACTTCAGTGAGGTATCAGAAAGACCCATGAAATCAAATCGAAATAATGAACTGCTCAGAGGGAGCAAAGTGTGTTCGCATTTTTGTGTGTGCGAAACTGCACATGTTGCACTTTATCAGGTATCAAACAGGGTTCTTGAACACATTGAAACACAGCACAACCACTTTAAGGTTATTCATCAGGTGTACAATGCCAAGTTCAACTGGCGCCATGTAGTGGTAATGAAAATCATGCACGTAAGGGATGTTCGAATTATCTTCTTTGGCAAAAATAGACGTAAAAATTGAGTTAAATGCTGTCGGAGTGTCAGCATTGGAACATGGTGTGCTGTTTGCGGTATGTATCAAAATATTGTTACTCAAGCTACGTTGACCTGTCGTTTTTCAGAATTTGCTTGATTTATTCTTTAGCAGCGTCATTTGAAAAGTACTTATTTTCGGCATCACAAAGAGCAGAACAGCATGATTTCAGGTAGTTTTTGTAATAATCCCAGGCACCTGGCGTACACTCATGCTTCACGGCATTGTACTGTCACCATTTCTTTCTTCTCATACGCTGATGCTTTCTCGTAAACCAAGGGGTAGGGTTATCAGATATGGTGATAAGTGGAACGTGCTGGATACTAATTCTGTGAGCTTATCTCTAAAAAGAACCCAGTTACTTTCTGCAGGCATCAGGATGTTATCACAAAAGACTTGAAGTTTGGCATTAATACCGATCGTAATTAGCTCTGTTATAGTCACCAATCTTTTTTCTCTTGACACCAGTGAAAGGAAGCGGAATGTTAATAGTGATTTAAAGTAATATATGATCACTCAGTTCATCTAAGTAAGTTATGTTACCGACTCTATCAGGAGCTGTGGTAAAGGTGAGGTCTACCGCGGCGGCTGCATTTTCGATGAAGGCGAAAATGTTTGAGGCCCGTGTACTTAGATTTAGGTGCACGTTAAAGAACCCCACGTGGTCGAAATTTCCGGAGCCCTCCACTATGGCGTCTCTCATAATCATATCGTGGTTTTGGGATGTTAAACCCCAGGTATTATTATTATTAATAAAGATGAGGTCTAGTATATTGGGATCACAGGTAGATTGGGTAACTAGTTGAAATAAGTTGAAATCTAAAGTCAGGTTAATGAAGCTCGTTGAAACAGTACAGGGGGATGTTAGCAGTGTCCAGTCAATCTGTGGAGAATTGAAGTCACCGAGTAGATAAGTGAAATCTGCGTGTTAGAGCTTTAGTGCCCTCGTAATACTTTCACGCTGCTTATATGAAAAGGAGTGATTGGAGTTTGGTGTTCATTTACAATTGCCTATCAATAGTTTGGTGGAACATGTAATGCAAGCTGTTCATACGATTTCCAAATCAGAATCTGTATTACAGTAGAACCCCGCTGATACGTTTTTGAAGGGATCGTAGGAAATAAACGTAAGAGACGGGAAACGTAAGAGCCGAAAAACAGGAAAAACGGCGAAATATTTAGTGGTACAGAATTTTATTTCAATTCTTACGAGCAGCACGAAAATTGGCGCGCTCAGCCGCGATCTAGTCGATGGATAGAAACGCGGAGCTTAGGACGGCCTCATCCACAGAAATGTAATCAATGTATGTGATTTTTTTAACACCAACAGCTGTAGGCATGAAAGAACTAAGCACACGCAATCACGACCGGCGCAGCGAGTCCGACCGCGAACCGCACGCACGACCGTGCGAGCTCCAACCAGCTCGAACTCCTCCCGCTCTCCGACAAATAACGATGATGATGAGTCTACGCCAACGCGATGGCAGAAGTGAATGCCAATCTCGAAGGCCTTGCTTTCGCATGCAATTACGTCATACACGCCATGTTTGTGCAATACAAATCCCAAAGGCTATGCTTTTGTCAATAGTAAATGCCAATCTCGAAGGCCTTGCTTTCGCGAGCAGTTACGTCATAGACGCCATCTTTGCAATTTGAATCTCGAAGGCCATGCTTTTGTTTGCATCAATTGAAAGATTCTGTTGCTTGCGCCTCTCATGCGGCTAATATTACGGTCAAACGAGGCCAAGCTGCGTGAAAATGCACCATGGCGGCTCTCTTTGGTAGTCACTCGGTCGGCTCCGAGCGCACTTCGCGACGTATCATACGGGAACGGTCCGACAGTTACGACGTAACAGCGGGGTTCCCAATACAGTCTACTCTCGTTACAACGGACCATCATAATCCGGCAAAATGAGTCCGTTTTATCCGAAGTCCGTAATATCCAAACTTCGCGGGGGGGGGGATTGCGTTACCGTGTGACGATCGCTCCGATTTCGCTCAGCAGCAGGCTAGTTCTGCTGGTGAACGCTGAGTGCATTCGCCAGCATGTTTACAAAAGACTTAATCACTAGCAACGGTTATTAACAAAATTGCAGCGCAGTGCCGTTACAGTAGATGCAGGGACGCCATGTGGCTCCTGCTCAGCAACGAAGCTTAGCCCGATAATAAAACGTTTCTAGTAGGCTTTTTCATACGCTCCTTTTGATCGGCTTCGAATAAATTCTTATTTGTGAGGACGGGAAGGCATATCTGCTGAAGTGGTCCCGGGACGCCTATTGCCGGGAGCGCAGCCCCCCCCCCTTCCCCCTCCGTTCCAAGGATCGCCGGACGGCCCCAAGTTCATCTGAGAGTTCTGAACTGAGCAGCACCAAGGAACCTCTCGCATTAAAATTCTAATTTGACAGCAGAACTCACCTGCTCGGAGCACCGGAACGTCTTGCTTTCAAAACATAGGTCGCGATGTCTAACAACGTTACTGCAATGAGTGACGAACACCTAATACAAAACACAAACTTTTTATTTACAGTTACTTTGAAAAGAAATTAGTGATCAGCGATTGGCGAGCACCCTTAACGATGCTGTTATCACTTTGCGCCGCATTTCACTCAGCTGCAACACTTCAACACTGCGATGTCCGCCTGCTTCTCACCGTGAGCGACCGCGTTTACTATCTTGAGCTTGTCGGCCATCGATATTTGCTTCCGCTTTCTGGAGGCCATTACCTCAACATTTGCGAACAGACAGAACAGTCAAGCACGGGAACACAACGACAAAATAGCGTCAACTAGCTACGTCCGTGCATAACCAAAGTCGCCAACGTGCTCTCAGACTGGCTTGGCTGGAGGCTTGGCTTGGCCGGAAGCCACCAATGTTGCCAGCTGCCATTTAAAATTACCGTGGCTTTAGCTCGCAGAGAGCGGCGTGGTGAAGTCTGTTATCAGCCCGCGTCAACATGGCAAAAGTCCGCTTTATGCGCCCAATTGCGACAAAAAGTGCCGGTAATTTCGTCCACTGTAGCCGATAGTCCGTTGTATCGCGGTCCGTTAAAACCGAACTTCGCTCCATTAATTTAATACACAGACCAAACTTAGGCTGAATAATGGTCCGTTGTATCCGAAAGTCCGTTGAATGCGGGTCCGTTATAACGAGCGTAGACTGTACATTGTATCCTATGGGAGCTATGCCGGGACCGGCGGAAAACGACGTAACAGCCGGGAAAACGCAGCAGTGAGGAACATAACAGCGGGGTTCTACTGTAATAGCAATTTTTTAATGCCCAACAGAATGCCTCCACCTTGCCTATGAATGCGATTGTGCCTGTATGTGAGTTGGAGCTGGGAAGAACTTGGCAATCATAGGTGTCAGGATGTGTCCACGTTTCAGTGAAAACGATGACATCAGAATCATTTTCTTCAAGGAAAGATGAAGCTTCAGCACATTTAGATAATATACTTCGAATATTGACAAGGCCAAAGACATCATGACCGGTTTTGGTTGTTTCAGGTTATGCACATGCTCAGTGCGCATGAACTATTGATTTAACTGCATGACAGTATCAGTAGCGACATTGTAAATATAGGTCCTTGTGCAGTTTGCCAACTGGCGGCTTGTACTTCTGTTTCTGCAATTTTGCAAAATTTATCAGTCTTGCCCTCGCTTTCCACGTTGCAGGCGAGAAATCTTTGCAAGACTCGTTGATAGGATGACTGCTTTGTCCTTGAAGTAGGTTCACTTAGCAATTATTGGCCTTCGCTATTCTGTGCTATTTTTTCCCAAACAGTGAACACGCTCAAACTGAGGGCTAGTAGTAGTCATCTGCAATTCTTTCAAACAAAATTAAATTATTTTTTGTTCAGACAGTGCCCAGTCTTCATCTGACTCATCATCTATCCTAAAAAATACAAGATTTGAGCGTCGCATCCTATTTTCTACATCCTCACATCTTGATGCAATAGCTGTCGGTTGATCCAAGACGCACATGGCTTCGTTATTTTTTTTCTTTCTGTGCTGTGCTACGCAAAGCAATTGCTGCTTCCAAGGTTGCAACATTAGCACTCAGTATTCTAAGAGTGTCTTCATAGGCTTCGTGCTTTTCTTTGGTGCTCTTGAGCTCTTCTAGTAAAGAAACGTGTCCTTCTTCAAGCTTGTGGGTAGTATCTAGTGCCGTGGCAAAAGCGTTAGCCTTGCTTTTTGACATGGGACCTGGGTTTGACTCAACATCGCCAACAAGCAGGAGCAAAATGTTATGCAAGCAAGAACAAAAGCCAAATGAAAACGCAGACATTCACTTTACTATGTCTTCAAGAGCACGTGGGCATGACACCGCTAGAAGACAGCAGTTGCTACACAAGCGACGTTGCTTAGGTAACTAACCTGAAATGCCAAGCGGCATGAGGCATCTCGTCTGGTGTGATGTCGTGCCCGAAGTGTGCGCTTGCTGGCTGTTTCTTATACTGCGTGCCGGCCGCCTTGAGTGCAGCGGTCGTAGATCTTGGTGTCCAGACGGACGGGTACGCTCCATCCAGAACCAGCGCATGATGTGTCGATTTCAGCATGGTCAGTGGCAGGCACATTCACGGAATGTGGCCTCGGGAGCTATTTTGTGCACGTTCTGTGACACAACAGAACAAAACGTCGCGAGAGGACGAGAGGGGGCCGCACGGGATTGGTCGAGACTCACCTGACAGTTAGACGTGAGAATAGCAACCGGAAAAGGCAGTGCTGTGCATAGGTCGCCAAGCTCACTGATGAAGCGACTCACTCAGACTCAGATCGAGCCGTGAGTCTGCTTGAGAAAAATTTTGATGAATCTGAGGCCGAGTGAGCCCTAAGCGGAAGATATATTTCTAGAGTGAGTCTGAGTTAGCTCCACTTTTTTTGCCGACCTGTGGTCTTAACTACTCAACTTCAGCATTGCTATCAGCCTTATACTCATGTCTCCTCACACACACTTCAATGCACTGGCGTTCATATGCCAGCTCAATATTGATTGATCAAGGGCTTGAGTTACGGAGGGTGGTGGGGGCAAGAGTGCCTTGACTCCCCTGAAAACTCTTACACATTAAGTTCCTGATGAAAATATCTCATCTGAGTTGTGTCTTTGAATAAAATAGTCCTTCATAGATCGCAACCAGTGATAACTCGTGTTTAAAAGTACGAGATCAAAATGTGCCACGTAGAGCACTGATTATCTGAGATATTGGCATTAAAGAGCATTGACACCATGGTTGAAAAAGCTAATTAGTATACGCTAACGGACTTGGGAGTCACTCAGACTCAGTCAGACTCAGATCGAGCCACGAGCATGAGTCTGAGTTAATCCGGCTGAGTAATATTTTGGTGAGTCTGAGTCTGAGTGAGCCCTAAGCAGAAAATACACTTTTTGAGTGAGTCTGAGTTAGCTCCACTTTTTTTTGCTGACCTGTGCACTGCTGTCATTCATTTTAGCAAAGAACGAGCACAGAACGGATGGAGGAACCATTCTGTCCGATAGGATCATGGAGGAAGGAAATAACTGAGGAGAGGTTTTCACTCGCCCAGCTGCATTGCAAAAAGTGCGGCGGAAGTCACGTGCTTTTGCAATGGCTTCTGGGATTCCTTGGTCACGCCGTCGTCTTGCTCATGGATGGTCTAAACGATTAGAAAGCAGTGGCCCGGTGTGCTCACCGAAGATTTCAGCATCAAGAATTAAAGACGTGCCTGACCCAATAGTGTTTGAAGGCGATTTGCGAAGCCGTTTGAATTGTTCGCATCCTGTGTACGTTTGTGCTTGGGAAATTTATCTGCGGCCAAGTTTTCTTCGATGTGGTCGCGGTCGACCGACCCGTGCTGCTGGCTCGAGTGCCATGCACGACATTCGTGCGAACGTGTAATGCCACACACGGTCAAAGGATAGAGCGGAGGCGCATCACCTTCCTGCCTAACAAGATCAATTCAGATGCCACTGTTGCATACCCCGAACTTACCATTTCCGCAGAAAAAACCGAGCTCTCCGCGGTGATTATCCTGCCGTGCAAATTTATTGGAGAAGTACAATATGGGATGTAATGAGGCTGTGAGTGGCACCCAGGCACGCTACAAGTGAGCATCGCAGCACGTTTGTTCTCGATCGGCACAAAAGTTTCACTTTTCAGGCTCGTCTGCCAGTTGGCGGCGGCTCGACGCTCGCCTCGCTCCTCGCCCACCGTGGCGGCAGTTGCGCATGCGCAAGTGAGCCGAAGCATGACCAACCTTACGAGGAGGAGCTCTCTACCCTCCCCCATACCAGCTTCAAAACATGTGACGTAACGACCTTTCCTTAGTATTCCTTCCTCCATGGATAGGATGGATACAGAACGGTCTCTGGACCACTTGGATTGGATCGACACTCAGGCGCTGGGGCCGGAGAATTGAATTTACCTGCAATGGGCCTCACTTAATCCAATGCCGCGCCGACAGTTTGCGAAAATTGCATCCAGCCTCCCACCACCGAATGTCTCGTGAACTTGCGACCCCACCTAGCGCCCAAAGAAGACATTAACACAGATAAATTGTTAAAGTCATCGCCCTCTTCAATTTCGAGCTTTGAAAAACAATTCCTACCAATATTGATGTTCAGCTAGATTAATTCCTCCATGCGTTAAAGACATTTCTGAATTTTCTCAGCTCTCCTAATTGGCTGTTTGCTCCCTCTCATGACGTTCCGTTCCATCACAGAATGCATACAAAATAGCTCCCCTGGATCGATGAGCCATGACCAGATCGTCCAAGTGATTGTGGCCTGAAACACCATGCGGCATGAAGCCAGCTTGTCGTGCCCGAAGCGTACGCTTGCTGGGTGCTTTTTATACTGTTTGCCGGCCGCCTTGAACGCAGCTGTCCTAGATCTGAATTCGGTCGTTAGACCAAGATGCGGTCGTTTCGACACGCAGCTTGGTCATTTCGACTCCATAGCCTGACCTTTACATTCAGTGTGCGGATTTAAAGCGTTTTCCACAACAGTGCCACCAGCGAGGATATTTCCAGTGATGTACAAAGTGATTGGCTAGCTGTGCATGCACATGAAGGGGGGCGTAGCATTCTGTATATCAGATGGGCTCTACTTGTGAGGAGATATATCCGGGTGGCACTGTATTTGCGCTTGTGACATTCTAGGATGAGCACAAACAAGTATTGTGTGTAGTTGTGTATGGTCATCACATCTTTTGCATGTATTCTTCTTTCAATATTTCCTTGCAAAATATTTCCGTTTCCCAGTGTGAGCTGTGTGCCCTCAAGTTGGGTGCCACGTCAAAGGTGGTTGGATCCTCCATGGCCCAGCTGCTCACCGCTGCTTCCCAGGTGAGCACAGCATTTAAAAGCGCACACTAGGGCTGCTCTGGTTGTATTCCAATGTGGATTGAGAACGAGATATTTTGTTTCGTGCAAAGTAGTAGCAGATGAGCCATTTATGTCAAGCCCTACAAAGATGTAAGGAAAGTATAGGTGATTACAGCAAAACCAAACAGTTAACTTATAATAGTTTAACATGGTGATTTTTCATGTATTCATTCCATGGTATGGTGTTTACAAAGATCAACCAATGTATAACACAGCAGTGCCACATTTATTTGATTTTGATGGGGGTGAGAACTTTGTTAGAATAAAACAGAGTTTGAATCTTTTCAACAGCCGATGTGTTCCTGCCACCAGCACCCCCCTTTTTGTGTGTGCTTTCTTTTTTGAGGGGGATGATAAAGCTTTGTGTTCAACATTTTCTTGGAAAATAAATTCACTGCTTTTCTTGACATTAAGAATACTTTCTAAAATGTGCAGAGTTTTGGTATTTCCAATAATTCTGTGATGTTCTTTTATTTTATTATATTGAGGTTTCACCTTACCTTTAATTCCTGTTGGGACTGTGTTCAAGTGTTTTAAAATTTCTGTTGGAGGAAAATGGCCAGGCCTGCGCAAAAGATGCAGCACAGTCACAGAGAAAGCTGGAAGAGTGGCCTTTCTAGAGCCCATTCTAGACTATCTTGGGGGAAATATTACTAGTACACTTGCAAGGTGCCCACTACATCATAAATCATCATAATTTTTTTGAAGTAGGGAAGTGTCCACTATGCCATTATTCGTCATTCTGCGGAGAAGCATGGTACCCGCTACACATCTGTAAGGCATTATATGCACTTCGTTTTTGCTGTGGCTGATGACGATGAAGAATTGCGGCTGAGCCCTTTGTAATCCGTCGGAAGCATTCAACAACCCACTTGTTGCACAATTCGCAGGTGTCGCCTGGTTATTATCTTACTCTTCTACCATGCTATATCACATATGCATACCTGCCAAGTCTCCCGGATTACCCGGGAGACTCCCGAATTTTGAACGTTTCTCCCGGTTGTACGGGTCATAGGAAAATCTCCCGGAAATCCAGTTTTGCCCCGCGCGTCCAGTGCTTTGTCTGGCCACATGAGCAAAGTTGTCTGGCCACGTAGTAGAAAGGATTCTTCTTTTTTTTTACGACGGTAGAAAGGTTCAACTCAGTTTCATTGCACATGAAGTAGCTGTGCACTTTGCGCCGCAGTCCAGCACTTAAAAGGGTAGCCGTTACCGATGTCTGTCGAGATAGCGCGTTCGCCAGCGCTCGCGACCGTCCTCGCCTGAACGGTGCCCCTTATGGTCCCTTGCCCGACGAAATAACCGGTAAGCAAGCGGCGACAGGCCTCGCACGTGGAGCGATGTTATCGCATGTGCCCTTCGCACGACTGTGACGGCCGGGTCATTTCGTCTCTGCTTCAACCGCGTTCGTCCCTAGCGCTAGCGCGCTTTCACTCGCACGTGAAACAGATGATGCGTAAGCGATGTTATCGGTTTGGACTCTGTACAGATCAGCGGCGACCGCAAAATCCCGCTGACAGTGTTCATATAATTGCTATTGCAGTACACCCCCTCCCCCTCCGCGATCGGCATACCTTAGCCCCCCCCCCCCCCCCTTGAGTAGATCTCCCAGATTCAGTTTCTCCAAACTTGGCAGGTATGCATATGTTAACGAGATTCCTTGCCCGACATGACGTCTGTACAGGGTCTTTTTGCGAGGGAGCTTCAAGTACCGGCGTGGCTCTGTGGTAGAATACTCGACTACCACACAGAGGGCCCGGGTTCAAATCCCATTCGATCCTGGATATTATTTCCTGATTTCGTTTTTTCTTATTTCACGATAGTAGTTACGGACACCGGCGGTGGCAGACAACTACGGCACCAAAATTAGCTGTTGTAACAGCTTTCACCGTAAAAACAAAGTAGTGTGGGTCGGGGAGGCTTCCAGCCCATTGCCACTATGGTGGAGCAACAGAGCAAGGCATGAAAATGTGCCTTCTTACATGTGCAGGGTAACGAGAGCTACACTGGCACAGCGGCCCGAGACACGGCCAGTGCACTGCAGCAGCTGGTGGAAGCAGTGCGCGGTGTGGTGGCATCCAGCGGAGAGGCCAAGCGTCTGGTGGAGCCAGCACGCCAGGTGCTGGAACGATCGTGCCAACTGCTCGAGGAGGCTCGCCAGGCCGTGCTGCGGCCAGACGAGCCGGACAAGCAGCAGCGGCTGGCACATGTGGCCAAGTCAGTGTCAGCAGCTCTCAACGCTTGCATCAACTGCCTGCCGGGCCAGAAGGATGTGGACGATGTGATTCGCACCATCACCGAAAGCTCACAGGTGCATTCATGTTGGAAAACAACTGCTGAGCCACACACACAGCTGTCACTGCAGTGGATCTGTGCTGACGGCTCTCCGCCACTAACCCGAAAGGCACAGGTTCGATCCCCGCAGTGGCAGTCGTCTCATTTCAGTGGAGGCAAAATGCTCGGGGCCTCCATGCTGCGCAGTATCTCGACCTCAACTGGTCGAGATTATCTTATCACTTTGGCATTTTACATGAAAGTGGTGCACACATAAGAAACATTGCCATTGCTTCATTGTCACCGCAAAGTTTTTGCTCTGAATAAGTCACTCTAAAGAATTGTAATGTGCAATAAAAATGTTCAACATGTGCAGTAAGACGTGGTTATTGGAACGTAGAGAAGCTGCCGTTTATTAGACATGCGGTAAGCAGTACGACAGGCATCTACCTATACAACTTTTCAAAAACGATGCGTTGTAATTCACGGACATACAGAAATAAGCGCATCAGAGTACGCCGCTCAGCTCACTTGCAGCAGAGCAACCAGCGCATACTTCCCTAGCGTTAAGAAAGGGAAAATAGACAACCACCCGTTGGTAGCTCGAAGCCACAAGCTTTCTGAGAAATCCGTGTGGATTTCTTTGTGGCTTCGTGCTACAAACGGGTGGTAGTCTATTTTTCCTGTCGTAATCCTTCTGCCACCTTGCAGGATTCCGTAGAACTCATTTGCAATACTACATGTCTATGTGCTTCGAGTTGTCGGTGAATTCGCCCTCGCACTGCCAATTGCTAGCTGCCTGGTTAGCTCAATTGGTACAGCGGGAATTATTGGGAATTATTGGCAAGTATTCGAAATGAAAGAATAGATGTATATTAGTCCACATATAACCCCCCATGTAAAGGTATGGTTTCACTGCAGTGGAGGGGTGCTATGCCGTGAATGCACCTTTCCAGGAAAAATGCGCATTGCCGCGAAGCCCCACTTCAAGGTTAAATCTACATGCTACTCTCACATCGATCCATCATTTTCTTAAGTTTAAAAGCTTGTTATACCGGCTTATATGATCTCAGTATAGTAAATCTTAAAATGTAATATATTTTACAGGTTGTCACTTGCATTCTACCGCAAGTCAAATCCTGCTACTATCTGAAGTTGCTTCCACTTCCTTTGAACCAAAAAGAATGACATATGCACATGCCTTGTTTCAATTTTAAAGAAAAGCTGTGCAGGTTAGTTGGGTCATGATAAATATGCTCATTTTTCTTTATAATATGTGATATAGACTATTTGAATTTGCTTCGAACCTAAAATTTACAATTCGCACAAGCTTACTATTTTCTAGGGGTGTGCGAATATTCGAAATTTCGAATATTTTTCGAATAGTGTTTGCTATTCAATTCGATTCGCAGTGGAATTTTACTATTCAAACTATTCGAACTTCCCAAGAACAAATAGAGTCAACATACGATTGAAAGTCACCCCTTCAGATTTTTAATATGCTTCACCTCATTACACTCTCGTATTGCGGCAAAGCTGCCTTTCAAGCTCCGTTACGGTCGAACTTTGCCAAGACACAGTCAACGTCCGATAGGAAGTGGGCCCTAGATTTTCTATATGCTTCACCTTATCACACCCCGGTATTGCGGCAAAGCTGCCTTTCAAGCTCCGTTACGGCCAAACTTTGCCAAGACACAACGTTCGATTGGAAGTGGTCCCTAGATTTTTCAATATGCTTCACCTCATCACACCCCAGTATTGCGGCAAAGCTGGCCTTCAAGCTCCGCTACGGTCGCAAATGTATTAACTCAAGGAAACGCTGGTTCCAACATGGAGATGTGGCAGAGGTGGGGGCTCAATTATAGCTGTTTTGGACCTGGAATTTGGGCAGGAAGTCCGAAAAATCGGAAGCCGAAGCTTATTAGCATCCAAAATTTCAGATGTTCTTATATATCGACGTCTACGAGGCAGATTTGGAACTCCGGACTTGAAGGGAGCACATCCTTGTCCGCCATATCAGTTGGGCTTCCACAGAAGTTGAAAGAGGAGGAGAGGCTGAGGAAATTGTATCTTTGCCTATCACGTGTAAAATGTTGTCGGCAACACTTTGGTTGCACCAAATCATGTGCATAAATACAATTCGGCCTCTACATTGCTTCATTCTTGATAAGACAACAACACCACCCCGCCAGTGCTTCATCAACCTAGTGAAAAGAAACACTTTCATGTTGCTATCTCATAAGAATATGCTTAGGAAGCCTCTCTAACTGCAATTTCGCTTCGAAGTATGTATTCGAAAAATATTCTAGAAATATTCGAAAAATATTCGATTCGATTCGCACTCACACTTTAATATTCGAATTCGCTTCGCACCCAAAATTTTGCTATTCGCACAGCTCTACTATTTTCCCTTTCTTAACCCATCCTCCACCTGGCAGGATTCCACTGAACTCATTCGCAATACTTCTATAGCGTAAGCGAACTGCGTGGATGCGCGCACTGAAGAAAGAAACTGCTTGGTTGTGCGCACATCCATAATGCAAAACAAGTGAAAAACCTGTAATAATCCTTCATCTTATTGCAAACAAGATGGAATTGGTTTATGTGAGTCCCTAAAGCAGGAAGCACGTGCACAGTGGCATCGTCTGTGTATGCTGCCAGGTATCTGCCTTTCGAACATTGCTGTTGTAAATATCAAATAAAACTTGAGCTTACTAGAAGTTACATTTTCAATGATAGTGTGAACAAACACTGAGAAGAACTTGGAAGCAATATCTTTTGTCATTTGTTTGGGCTGTAACTAGCATATGTAATGCAGTCCTGTACAAAGGGTGAGCAGCCAGAGAATGCATTTCTGCTGAGCACCCGGATGTTAACATTTTGTTCTCGAATTGAGTGGCCGGATAATGGGGTGGATTTTTTGCTCAAGGTCACTTGAGGGCAGCCGACAACGGAAGCCTCTCATGCGTAAAACGTTCAGTGTACGAGACTGTTTTGTTGGAATGCAATGCAGGCGCTGAATGCTCGTGAGTTCCCCAGCAGCAGCAGGTCGTACAGTGAGCTACAGACCAACCTGAACGAAGCTGCTGCAGAACTCAACGAAGCCACTGGCCACATGGTGCAGTCCTCGCGCGGCAACACTGCCCAGCTAGCATCGTCTGTGCGCCACTTCGGGACAGCCTTTGGCAGCTTGCTGGGCTGTGGCATGGAGATGGCTGGCCAGACCCAGGATCAAGAGGTATTGTCCTTCGAGCACATGCTCTGCTATAGACAGCCCTCAAACGCAGGCACATTTTTGGCCATATTGAAAGAGGCAAAAGAAAGCCTTACAATGCACCTGTCCTTGATGTTACCTTTAGTTTGTGTATTTTTGGCTTGGGCAGTTTATGAACCTGTCCTGTTTCATTAAGTCCCTTCAATGTGAATAATGGGTGGCAACAGAGCGAGTCATAGTTTAGAAGGGCCATCCTGAAGTATCAAAATTTTGTAATGAGCCCTGCTAGTGAGTTAATTGGTAGAGATGTATGGCTGCAAGTACAGTCTCCTCTGTTCCACATCGATATAACAAAGCCAGTGTAAGGAAATTCTCATTATAACAAAGTAGTCAACTTCTTATAACTTCAGGACCATAGAATGAGCCAGTCTGTGTGCTCTCTCTGCTGTCCCGTTTTTGCATGCTGTTTCATGCTCAGATGTGTACCAACTGGCCCATCCACAATGAGTGTTACAGATCATTGCTTTTCCAAGGGACCACGTAGCAGTGTCTTGCAATAGGTTTTATATTCCTCTAACACTAGGGCACTCAATTTAGATGCCTACCACGTTTGAACATGGGGCTTTTTGTCTGTGTGGGCACATAGGTGCGCTCCCAGATGGTGGTGAGCCTGAAGAATGTGTCGATGGTGTCGAGCAAGCTGCTGGTGGCAGCCAAGTCGGTGGCGGCCGACCCAAGTGCCCCCAATGCCAAGAACCAGTTGGCTGTAGCCGCCCGCAACGTCACCGAGAGCATCAACCACCTTGTGAATGTGTGCACCTCGGCTGCGCCTGGACAAAAAGAGTGCGACAGTGCGGTGCGCGCCATTCAGGTGAGTTTTGCAACACAAGTGAGCAGGCGTAATGATAAATTGTTGTCGGAGATGACGGACTGCTAGCCATTGTCACTCCCAGCTCAGTGAATTCCTTATCGGGAACTGTGATGACATATCTTGCAATCTGCTGAACATGTTCAGCATGCTAAACATAGCGATAAAATGTTTCAGGCAGAACCTCTCGATAGAAGTGCATTACCTACTTGCGCATCCCGCAATAGGATCATGCGGGCAACCGCCACAGAGAACACTGAGGTCCACTCTACAGAAGAAACATGTAAGCGTCTATGGCTTAGTCAGTATTTCTAATGATGACCTAAATATTCCAGCTTTAATGTACAGCTAGAAAACGCGTTATTTACCGTCCGATTAGAGTCAATGTCGCGCATACCAACGCAACTGTGGAAGTGCTTCTCCATCACCAGCTGTCCCTGAGCACCACAGCGAATGCGTGGAGAAGTAGGCCCATGACACCGTTGCGGCGCCATGCAACAGGCCACACCTTTTTTTTTTTTTATGTAGTGGCCGTGACATTGGTATTGAAGCTTAATGAATATGTCCTGACATTCTAACCATTAGATGTGCTTAAATGCTTCTTACATCTTATGCATGGGCCTCCACAGCAAGCTGACCCATCTTAAGCCTGTAGGTCTTTAACTCTGCTCTTTCTGTTGTGTAGATGATGCGCCCTATGTTGGATCAGCCCAACGAACCAGTCAATGACCTCACCTACTATGACTGCCTTGACACCGTGCTGGAGAGGTCACAGGTGAGCATATCAGCTGTGGTTACTGCTTGCTGCGTCAGCTCTAAAGTAGCTTCTCCAATTTGTGGCTCCTTTTTATTCAAACTATGACGTCATGTGAGTGGTGACGTAACAGATGCCAGTGGAACCAATAACAAAAAACAAGTGCTGGACAAACAGGTACTTCTCCTAGACAAAGATTGGGTCAAAGATTGCAAGCAGTGGCTGCTGGCTAAGACTGATGCAGATACTCTGCCATTCATGCGTATGCCTTGGGATCCATGCAAATAAAGTAAAAGCTAGTTAATTTGACACCCGTTAATTCAGAAAATCGGATAATTCAGATGCATTCTCTTGTCCCGGCAGGCCTAAGTATTGTTCAATGGCACCAAATGCTCGTTAATTTGGTAATATTTGGTCGTAAGCCGGTTAATTCAGACGATTCTCAGAGTGTGCCAAGTGCGAAGTACTACAAATGTGCGTCGCAAAGGAGCAAAAAGTGCATTAGCAGACAACCGAAACAAGGTGGTGCAGTCTGCGTCGCCATCATGATCAGCGCAAACCGTACGGTAATGACGTTTCGGGTTAGTGCGTTTCGGATTAGTTAGGACAGGGAGGTCCTGAGCCGCAGGGTGACACTGTGAACAAAGTTGCTAGGGGCGAAAATTGCGGCTTTTACACTGCTCTTATGAAAAGTAAGTACATGATTTACGTATTCATCAAGAAAATGAAACGGTATTGATGTAATAGAATTATGTATTTTTGTTGTTTTCTTGATACTTTCGATAATGCGGTGACTACTTGTTGGCTGATGATGCCTAGGTGTTGGAAGATAGTACAACCGTAGGACCATAAGGTGGTGTTGCTGTGTTTAGTAGGCTGCATTGGCCATAGCTTCCTGTAGACGTAATACGGTATGAGGTTAGCTTGAGATCTCGTGTCAGCTTTGAATCCTGCTGGGAATATGCTGTAAGGGGAGACAACATCCTTTTGAACTTTGATTCCGGACATTCAAAGTTGGTAAAAAGAAGTGTTGCATATGCCTGCATACTAAATAGTTGCCGAAAAATTGTGTGCGCATGTCGTAGCTAGATGCCTGATGAGCCAAGTTCACAGATTAAGAAAAAGTGGTTACCCGGATGCCCCGATTGCCTCCTTGACTGAGAAGCTGGTTAAAGGTTTTATTAGGACTAGCGATAGGATTGACGAACCCCAGGAAACATCAAAACAACGGCCTATTGTCTTGCCATACATTCACAACGTTTCCGCCAGACTGAAGAAAATCGTGAACAGGTTCGGCACACTCGTTGTTTTCATGGCTCCTAACAAACTAATTTCACTGTTTTCACTGTATCATAAAGTCAACAGCAACCAGCAGTGGACTAGTGATTTGTGCAGTGTCAACCATTCGAACAAGTTTATTGTAGGCGTGTGCGAATATTCGAACTTTTGAATATTCTTCTAATAGTGCTTGCTATTCAATTCGATTCGCACCAGAATTTGACTATTCGAACTATTCAAACTTCCAGAAGATAAATATAGTAAACATCCGATTTTTCGGACTATCAAGGGACCGTGAAATTGTCTGAAAAATCGAGCTGTCTGAAAAAACAACATGCTTTTTTTATTCCGCTCAAGCAGTCAAATCGCCACAGCCACGTCTGAAATAGCTTTAAAGGGACCCTGAAACAGTTTTGACGATTTTGTACAAACACATTGAGCCAGTAGAGAAAGTCCTAAGGATCATTTAAAGACCGATTTAAGCTCTGTGCGTAAACTGTGTAATTTATTACAAGGTTTTAAAGCTGTGAATTGCCAACGATCACAGCGGCTCAGCCAAACGCGTTTTCAAACCGCCCATTTCCAGTGTGCGTCGTCGTGGGAACGTGACGTCACGCAGGCCGCTGATCTGATTGGATATGTCCAGTCCACGTCACTGAACCTGCTGTGGGCAGTGAGCATCGTCTGCCTGTGTTACAACGCGCTCTGTGTTGATGTGAGCTGAGCTTATCTCGAGGTTTCTTTTCTTGGACGCAATGAATTGCCCTAGCCGTGTTGTGTACTACATATCTAGCAATTTCTAGCAATTGGTGACTAGTAACGCTGCGACATCGTGCAATGTTCATGAGGCATCTGGCGAGCGGAATCCCTTCAGCTTGTCACTGCAATGAGCGTCGCGCTCTCGCTGTCCGTTCAACGCCACGATCCACGTTTTTGTGGCTGTAACTTCACCCCTGAATACACAACCACATTGCCCGAGTTTACGCTTATCGGTGATCGTTCTCGAAATATTTTTGTTTGTCCGCACGCTTTTGCAGATTGTCACCGTACAGGAGAATAAAATAAGATCTGCTGGTAGTGTGGCGGCACCTGTCGGAGCAGATATCAACCACCCCGCGAGCTTCGTCTTTGTTGGGCCTCCGAGATTGCGCGCAACCCATCGGCGCGCAATATCTGAAGCCATGACTGGGCAAAGCTCAAACCGTCAAGTGCGCACATGAGAACGCTGCGATCGCCGGCGATGCCAGGGTATCTGTGAGTTGAGGGTGCAAGGCAGTGGTGAGGAGGAGGGTTTAGATATAAATTCCGTAGCGGCCTTGGTACACGGTGCGTCGCATAATTTCTGGTGCGAATGATTTGGGGATGCTCCTGCCTAAACGCTGACAGAACTTCAAAAAACCGTTTCAGGGTCCCTTTAATGCCTCCCATTACAGTTATCAGGCATTTTGGTGTGCGCCGGGGCTCTCGTGAATACATTCGGCACCTGCCAAGAACCCTGCTTAACTACGTGCCAACCACCAAGTGCAAATTAGCGTCTCGTGATGAGCGCCACTAATATCAGCAAAACCCGGAATAGATTACAGCTCTCTTGCATGGAGCGTTTGGAAACAATGACGTGGAACGCAAAGGCTGTGGCAGAAGAGCGGACGACTCGTCCGGCTTTCCCCAATGCATGTGCGCACAATCATGCGCACACGCATCGCCAAATCTCCGCCGATTCACCACATTTGCTGCCGCGTGAAGACGATCATTCCTAGTTGTGTGCAGCACATCGCCTACCGAGCTGACGCCGTCACTGCCGGGGCGCTTATTGTACCGTACACATGTGTTTGCCATGACAGCGTTCGTTCGGATAGGCCTAGTTATGACATGGCCACTCCGTTTCCTATTGCACACGGGCACGGCCATGGCGAGCTGCTTTCGTTCGTGAGGGCAACGCGTCTGTGCGGTGCACTTAGCGGTCTCGCACAAAGAGGCAGCATAAACAGCGGCGTGGCGTATTCGGGTTATATGCATACCACTGCGCTAGGCCACATGCACTACTGAGCAATTAGCTGAAGATGCTTATCATAAAGGTTGGGCACATTCGCCGCCTGCCGCCATCACGCCTCCGTGCATTTCCGGTGCTTATCCGTAAAGACATCACCGCACTGCGCCGCGACAGTTGCCCCTTCAGATTTTCGATATGCTTCACCCCATCACACTCTGGCATTGCAGAAAAGCTGCCTTTCTGACTCTGCTATGGCCGCAAGCAGATTGACTAGCGAAATCGCTAGTTCGAACCTACAAGATTATTGATAGACGCGGCAGAGGTGGGGGCTTTAATTAATGCCATTTCGGACCAGAATTTTGGGCAGAAAGTCCGAAAAATCGGACACCAAAGAGTTTCAGCGTCCAAAACTACAGATGTTCTTATACATTGACGTCTATGGGGCAGATTAGGGACTTCGGACTCGAAGGAGAGGTTGAGGAAATGGTGTCTTTTCCTTTCACATGTTGTCGACAACACATTGGTTGCACCAAATCATGTAAATAAATACAATTTGGCCTCTGCAGTGCCTCATTTTTGATGAGACAACTAGGGAACTTTACCCCTCCAGCGCTTCACCAACCTAGTCAAAAGAAACGCTTTCATGTTGCTGTCTCATAAGAATATACTTAGGGATCCTCTGCAGCTTTTTTTTCTGTAATTTCGCTTCAAAGTATGAAAGAAATATTCGACAACTATTCGAAAAATATTCTATTCGCACTCACATTTTATTATTCGAATTCGATTCGCACTCACATTTTAATATTCGAATTCACTTCGCACTCAAAATTTTGCTATTCACACAGCTCTAGTTTATTGCTTGTGAAAAAGAACTTGTTTATTGTGTTCCCCTTTCGTGCGGAAGGAAGTAGTACATTGGACGAACCAGTCGGTGCATTAACACACGACTGCGCGAGCATCACTATAATTGCAAGCAGATTACACACCTTGGAAACATGGCTTCTCATTGCAGCAGGTGTTGGTGTCATCCAAAATTCTATTGTATCACAATGTAAAAACTCAAAAGAATGGGAAATCGTAATAGGGTAGTGAGTTGGAAAATACTCGTGACGGCCAGTGCGGACAGGAAAAAGAAATGACGACACAGGTGCTGTCTAAGAAACTGAATGTTTACTAGAAAAAATACCAAAGATATGCAGTAAAATGCCACATGAACGAACTATTCAATTGTACGAGCCTTTCTTAAATCCCCCATCGAAGCGCCATTGGACCCAATGCTAACGCATCTCAGTTTAATGAATTTAGTGCAGAGCGCATTTCAGTTCTACAAACATATTTTGTGACACCATCCAATGCCTCCCACGTCATATTGATCAGAAATTGTCTGAAAGACTGGGTACAGTCGAGCCCGCTTATAACGAACTTGAAAGTGTCGCGAAAAGTGGTCACTATATCAGTAGTTCGTTGTATATGGACTCACTTTTAAAAACATGCACTCAGCGGCCAAGCCATTTTTTTTCTGTGCACTTTTATTAAAGTGTTATAACAACCCCTCCGGTGACAAGCTAAGCCTTTCGCGTCGTGAAGCGACGCCCGCTACGTGCTCACCCGAGTGAATTACCCGCCTTTGCAATGAACTGACACCGTTTCACCGAAGCGCGATACTGCCACGTGAAGCCGATCATCGTGGGCTAGTTGCGTGCAGCGCGTCGCCTACTTGGCTCGCAGAGTCACTGCCGGGCCGCTTGCTGTATGCCGTATGCACGCGTTTGTATGTTCTTCGGGCCTGCTTCACTCTGAACCGTGCACGGGTGCGGCGAGTAGCCTGTTCGTTCAATGCGGCGAAAACAAGCATTTTGCAAGCAACGCGCACTCTACGTCTCCGCGATGCTCTCGCGGCCCTGCACGACGATGCGCGGTGCACTTGAGTTGTCACCTAGTCAAACACGCAGTATACGCTCGCTGTCTGTGTCGACGTTTTTCGGTGGCCACGCAACAACAGCGAGCTACTTTCGTTTCTACAAAGCGATGCGCACTTAAAGCGGTGTCGCACGACGCGGCGGCGGCGAACTTGCGAACGGCAGCATGGCGCGCTCGTACCGCCGTCAATCCGCACAGTGTACGGCGTATACCACACGCGCAGCAGAGCAGATATCTGCAGATGACTGCGATATAAGGTCGTCGGCTATAAGTCATAACTGCACGTTCATCGACGGCCACCACCTCGCCTTCGCTCTTTTCTGGTGCTTATCCGCGCAGGCATCGCCGCAATCGCGTGGAAGTCAGTATCACCGATCGACCGGTCTCTGCAGTTACCGAAAAGACGGACAACCTTTTGGGGCACATTGTGGCGTGGACGAGTTTAAAGACGCAGTGAACTTTTATGCGATGGAAAGTTATCGCGGTTATCACTTCTTGCATTTATGACTTCTTGCGTTCCAAGGCATTGTTTGGTACATCGTAGCGCTCGTAGCTACAGAGAACGGCGTCAGAGAAGGTCACCGTGCGAAAGCTGAGCGCAAGGCTTCATGCTGCCTCCTTTTTTTTTTCCTCACTGCCGTTCTGCCACTGAAGAAAAAGGCTGGAAAGTGAGCGACCTCATTCGTAGCGTCCGAAATCTGCATGCGGTGCTCGCCGATCAGGGATATCTTGTCGCGAGTAAACTGGAGTGGGGCACGCGCAAGCGCGCGCCCCTCTCACGTTTTAGAAGGCATATTTTAACTTTTTTCGCTTCGTATGCGCCATATTTTTACCGCGACCGTGTCCGAAGTGTTCGTTGTAAAAGTAGGAGGCTTTGAAAAATGTTCGCTATATCTCGACGCAGCTTCAATGGTTAGCATAGGAAAATTGTAAGTGCACCCAAATATGGTCGTTATAACCGATAGATCGTTATACAGCATAGACCACTTATAACGTAAGTCGCCGGAGTCTCGAATATCCGCACTATAAGCGGTACCGCACTATAACCAAAACAACATTTTTGAAAGGTTGCACGTGTGCAAAACATGACCAACGGGTAGGCGCGCGATTCCGACTATCGAGGCATGCGACTGGGACGTAAGTTTGCGTCTGCTTACATTTGGAAATGTTGAACGGTTAGCGCCCGCGGACCTGCGGTGCCGACATAACGAACGCGGAAAAAATGCGCCGTCACAGGAAGTCACCGCGGTAGCACACTACGCGTGCGCCATGTCGAAAATGGTGGCGACCACAAACCACCACTTGAGTGTTTCACACGCACGCCCGCGTTTTCGTTAAAGATGTAAGTCACCCCTTCTAAATGCAACAACTACAAAATGTTTCATTGACTCGGCACCAAACCGCAACTTCTGTAGTCCACGGCCGCCGACATGGCAGCTAGCGCTCGTTAGGCCTAGCGTGCGCGTTGCAACTTGGCATGCCGCCGCGAGACGCTTGCCCTAGGCAACACGGAGATCGGGCGTAGAAGAGATCGCACTCGCGAGCTAAACCGAGGGCATCACGCGTGAAACGCAGTTTCGGTTCACGGTCGGGAGAACAGCCGCGGCAACTATCCTGAAAAAGTCTCTCAAGCTTGTAAGTCCGCCTGTTGGTGGCAAAGGCGAAAGCTCAATCGCGTCTCAAAGCATTGTTACTTGCGGGGGAATCGAGGTTGCACGTGCGATATCTGCACTCTACGACGAAGCAACTGTTTTCCCGACAAAGACAAATGGCGGTAACACGCTCTTGATGCGGACGCGGGCGCCCGTACGTAGCGGAGCACGTATGTCATGCGGCAGAGGCAAAGCGCGCATGTCAAGGGGGCAAAGGCTTCTCCGTCGGCCACGCAACCGCTCCCCCTCCTCACACCACGCACCCGCGCCGGGCTGCTGTCCGCCACCGCCATCCCTTTTTTTTTCTCCCCCCGCTCCTTGTTCGTTCCGCATCCGCTCCTCCTTCGTAACGCCGTCGCCGCTCTCTCCCCCGCCGGCGCATCTCCGCTGAGAAGCACGCTCGCTCCCTCGCATCTCTGAGAACGTTCCGGCAGCCGCATTATAACCGGTCTTTCATCTCGGGGGACTGCACAATAAGCGGTATGCGTATGCATGGAGTTCTATGGGAGGGTAAACGGGAGTCAGAAAAAACAGCATTATAGCCAGTACTGCACTGTAAGCGGTTACATTATAAGTGGTCTGAGCTGTACGTGGGATCGTTATAAGTGGGTTTGACTGTACAGACAGCGCTTTGCATTTTGAGAACTATGTCATCTGTGACTCTGACGTTAAGACATGCGCCACTATGTCAACAGAAGAGATTGTAGCGAGCACCCTACCTCAAGAAAAAAAGGAGGAGGAGGAAGAAGTAACCATTGTAGAGGAAGCACCAAGAACTTCAGCTAAAGAAGCCCTGATGTACGTGGAGAAAGTAAAGTCTTTCGCTGCCCAACAGGTTGTTGTGCCGGAAAAGGTTTATGAGAGCTTGGACACAGTGACTCAATTTATGACCACTGCAGCCCTAAGTATACAAGTGCAGCAAAAGATTACTGCATTCTTCAAAACATGCTAAATAAGCAGATAATCACATTCAAATACGCAGCATTGCAAATAAAAGGGTTCAAAATACATTTCAACAACTTATGTTTTCTTTAGCTTCTGATAACAAGTTGCAATATAGCTATTTCAGTTCAGTGAACTTTCACTTCAACGAACTTTTCCATGGGGTCCCTTGAAGTTTGTTCAAGTGAAGTTTCACTGTATGTGGCTAAGAAAGATTAGCAGCAAAACCAAACAACCCCCCCCCCCCACCTCCCTCCCTCTAAACATAACCAACAACCACAGCAATAATATCACGTGTAGAAGATCAGAACTGCACACGTTCCAGGAACCTCATCGATCAGAGCAATAGAAGAGCAGCTCATGCACGTGTCTTTCTTTTTTATCATTTCGAACGCCTCCACAATTGCCTGAGTACGCTGGCTCTTGTGCCTAGTTACCACGACTGTCTTACTCAGCTCTCCATTGCCGCCACATTGTCGGCAATGGAGGGCAAGGTGTGAAGGCTGTGTGCCCCTCATAGAGCTAGCATGCTCTCTCGCAAACGGACGTTGAGACACTGCCGCATCTGTCCTATGTAGAAGCTACCACATGACAAAGGTATGGTATACACAACGCCACAGGCATACTCGACGAACCATGTAGAGTGTTTTATGGAACACTCATCGTCAAAAGAAGCCACCCCTCCTTTTTGCACAGTTGTCGGTCATCGGTAATCTGATCACTGGCAGAATACATTGTCTTTTATACATCAGTAATTGAAGCTTCCAGCGTTATCGCTAGCGTTCACATAGGCTCCCGCACTAACTTGACTACTTACGTAATGCGCATGATCTTGACAGAACAGTCTAAAACAGTCTCGAAGCTTACCAGACATTGCATCTTAACAACTGTAGCACACTGAAGGGACACTAACACAAAGAAACAACATGGACGCAGCGCTAACTTCCAACAAATGATTTATTTACGAAGCAGACACATGAAAATATAGAAAAACCAAGCAACGCACGCAGGCGCATTAGTACGAGTCTTGTAAACTTATTTTTGTACTCTCATGTTATCGTTGGCTACACATCTTTCACGTGTAATGATAATTAATAATCTCGTACTTATGCGCCTGCGTGCATTGCTTGTTTTTTTTCTCATGTGTCTGCTTCGTAAATAAATCATTTGTTGGAAGTTAGCGCTGCGTCCATGTCGTTTCTTTGTGTTCCTGTCCCTGTGGTGCGCTACAGGTGTTAAGAGGGATTACCAACATGCCCAAGCTCAAGTTCTTTCAGACATTGCAGCACAGCCTGTGCTGATCACATCAGACTAAAGAAATAAGGGCACGTGGCTTTTTTTTATTTTATTTTTTGAAGTTTATTTTATTTATTTCTTTCTGATACAGAAAGAAAGAATATATTGAAGATATATTCAAGGGGATTTTACAACTGTTCGATATACACAGTGATTTGTTTCCAATGATTGATCAGGGCTCAAGTTTTGCACCTAAGTGTATGCCATGACATAGATCTTTGTCACAGTGTTGTACAAATGCCGAATGATGGTCTGTACAGAGCCTGGGGGATGCGATGACTGGCATTGCCAACCATGCCAAGCACGGTGAACACGAGCAGTTCAGCGAGAGCGTGCGGGAAGTGTCCACTGCCATCTGCACCCTGGTGGAGGCTTCAGCCCAGGTATTTATTTCCAGCCCCTTTGCTATCTGTAGTTCCCTCGAGGAGTATCGACACCATATTGTTGCTCTAAATAAAGAGCACTGTTGTGCCTCACAGTGCCTCACAGTGCAAATTTGTAAAGATTCAGAGCAAGCTGACAAAAACTGGGAAAGGACATTCAGTGTGCTGTCTCAGGACTCCTCTTTGAAAACACTGACCATCGAGATTCATCTGGTTTTCAACATTTCAGTGAACTTCTTGAGTGTAAAATTTGGTGGAGCGGTGCTAGGTACTTCCCACGACCTACGACAGAGCCATCAGCACAAGAACTTCGTAGCAGCTGTCGCCTTGCCGGCCTTTTGCCATCGTGCCATGCCTCGTGAAGACCAGCCCTGTACGAGCATTGTGAAGAGCCACACATGTTCTCAGCAAAGGCAGGGAAAGGCTTTGATGAACGACTGACCCATTACAAAAGGCCAATAATAACTGGAACCCTGCCAGCCAGGCTAGGAACGTGCTTTTTTTATTTGACGAACATGGCCCCAGTTTGGTATGAGAACCATGCCGACACGCTTACTATGTGGACCTGTCTTGTTGAGGAAATGAAGTGTTGACTTGGACGCTATGAGCAGAAGCAACTCCGAGAACTCAGGTCATCTGCGAGCCTTGCACTGCGTATATTGAGCAAGTGCTCAGACTGTGCAATACCCGCAAATGTCAGAGGACCTTCTAAAAAAATAAATTGAAGAAGACTTCCTCATTGAAAAAGACAACCTGAATGAACACCGTGCGAGACAGGACACGGCACTGAAGGCTCACAGAATCGCACCGAATTGTGGACGGCTGGTATAATGCCACGACTGAAGCCGCCAGATTGTGGCACCCACTTTTCCCCAAAAATTGAATACTGGTCAGCATTGGCTCACAGGCACAGGACCTACAGTGCATAGGTAAATGAAGTGATGCATTATTGGAAACCGAGCGGGTGGCCAGAGAGCTGGTGGGAGCGGGTCAGATCAGAAGAAAAGGAAGCAAGAATGGCAGACTGGGCTTGCTGGTTTAACATATTTGAAGTTTTAAGGCGCGAATAAGACACTGACGAAGAATAGGAACACTAGAGTTACTGTATATGCTACCTTTAGGTAGCAGAGTTGCGCCTCTGATAGAACTCGCCGCTCGCGCCACCATTCGCCCAGCGCGCTCACGTGCGCAAAAAGCATCCGTTTTAGGGAAAGCCAACTTCACGGCTGCGCGGGTGCTGGCGATCGCCGCGCCACCACCGCTGTATCAAGCCAAACCAAGCCGTCCGGCGAAGCGCAAGACGGTCCAGCTGAGTTCGGATTGTTTGTCGTTGTTGTGGTGGTGTCTTCTGCTGTCCGTTTTTGCGAACGTCTGCGCGGCGCAGCGCCCTGACTCAGTGTTGCAAAGTTGCGACAATGACAGGATGCTGCGCTCCCCACTGCACGAACCGACAAGAGCACGGAAAGGCCTTCTTCTCGATTCCATGTGGCAAGTCTGTCTCCGTCGTTCGTCGCCGTCTCAAGTGGCTGCTGCGCATGAGACGTCAGAAGTCGGCGATAACGAACAGGATATATATATCGCTTCTCTCTCACTGGTCAAAGGTTGACTAAAAATCGAGCGGGACAAAACGGTAAAAATATGCGCGAGTGACTGTGAAGGAGGTGATGTGTGTGAATATGAACCTTACAGGTCTATCAAAACAGCATAATTCATTCCGAGCACTGTGCGGCATAAAAGTTTGAAGCATGACCGAGTGTTTATTATATGCCACATCTACCTAGACGTACGCGAAATTCTAGTTAGCTTGCGCTATTTGTAAAAGACAGTGATAATTTTAGCACTTGTTTTCTCGAGCTATTCACTTAATCTTTTGAAGCGCTGCATCAGAAACTACGTGAAACGAATAATTAGGCTGAATTTAATTGGTCCAGAATCGTGACCGTCGCACTTTTCCTATTTGCCATTTAAAACAAAAATATTACTTGCGATAGTGTTTCATCTCCACCTGTTCAATCTCAAATTATTGTTTCTCTGAGCTTTCCATTCTTTTTTTTTCTTCGAATCGAAAGTCATTGCGCCAGCCACGCGTTGTGAACGAACGAGAAAGTAGACGGAGCCGCTGGGCCGAGAGGACAGCAGCAACAACAGCAGCCGCGTCGGCTCCTACATTCCAGAGGGGTGGCTTTCCTGCTTAGCGTGGATGCCACGGCGGGCAAGATGGCGGACCTATGCGCAACTCTGCTACCTAAAGGTAGCATATACAGTAACTCTAAGGAACACACACACGGAGCGCCTTCTGTGGTGTTTTGCGCGGCGGGGGAGGCAGACTCTCTCTGGACCTCGTAGGGTAAGCACGCATTTTCTTTCCCGTCCGTCGGCTCCTTTGTTTGGGCTCGCTTGGACGGAGTTCGCTAACGGTGCCTTGCGCCAGCGGCGAGCGCTTACCTTATGTTGTCCTTTCTGAACGCTAGGCTGAAGAGCGGTGCGGTGCATTCGCGCGTGGTCTTACTACGCCGAAACCGTACCTATCGAAGCCAACGCGAGCGGTGTTTGCCCTTGCTCGAGCAATCGGGCCCTGTGGTCACAGATCGTAAGAGTACGCAGCATAGTCGCGAGGGACCGTTTCCCGCGGAGACGTGCTAGCGGCACCCTTTGTGCTGTACTTTCGCCCGTGGCGTGGTCAAGCCTGTTTTGCTTCTCCTGCCGCCTTTGGGAGCGGGCGTTGTACTGCGTTTGTGGTGTTGCCGCAGGCAATAAAGTGTTGCGGATTTCGAGAGCAGTACTGTGTACTTGCCGCGCTACGCTCGGCGCCTTGTTTGCGCTCGAACGTACCTGTGCAGCGGCGCGCTAGTTCACGCGAGGCGACGGCAGACGCGGCCCTGTGGCTCGCTAAGTCCGAACCCACGCTAGTGCCCGTACTCCTGTGAGATACGTGCACACTACACTGGCGCCCAATGTGGTATCACAAGCTCATTAAGCTTTTGACTGCTCTTAGCGAGTCAGTACGCCTGTGCGTCTCGCGCTCGCCGCAACATGTCTGCTTCGCGGGATTTTTGTCCGTTGACTTTTCTGGCGGATGCCGCGTTGCACGAGAACGAGGCCAGGTCCTCTGTCGAGGGGCACCTTCGTGCATCCGTACGTGTCGCAACCCCCTGTGGGGACGACACAAAGCGCCTGCCAGCTCCCTTTGGAGATGGAGTGTCGTTGTGGACTGGGCCCTTTGCCCTACCCGAACGGAAGGGTACTGCAGGCGCCTTCGACTGCTGCAGTACCCTTCGAAATGCGTGGCAGTTCAACAGCACAGCACTTTCGGTCGGTTCCCTGTGGAATTGACGGGGCGCAGGCTCTGGCCCATGCCGACTTTTGCCCGCCGTCAGCCGTGCAACCGACAGTTCGAACACACGCTGAGCAGGCGCCTGTATTGTCGTCGGTAGCCGCCCCAAGTGGCAATTATGTTCGACAACAGGCAAATCCCTCTAAGAGCCTCTTTTGCTCTGGGAATGGCATGCAGGGCGGTAGTCCTTTTGAAACCGCTCCACTGATCGAGCTGGGAGACTGTTCACCTTCGCTCGACCGCGCCGCTAATGCACCAACGGCTTCCTGTGAAGCAGGTGCGACGCAGACGCTGCTGCAAAATGCCATCCAGTTGATCCAAGCGCTCTCGGAAGCTGTACAAACGCTTTCGGCCGTTCCGAAATGCGCTCACCCCGCTGTTATGTTGCCTGTGCCAACTTACAGCGGATACGGTGATCTGCTCAGCGCCCGAGATTACCTTGACTCTCTGTGACGTTATCAGAGAGCAATGGGTTTGGACGATCAGGAGGTGCTCGGGCGCGTTGTCCCGGCTGCACTGACTGACGCGGCGGCGAGGTGGTATCGGCTTTCCGGCTACCGAGCAGCAACCCTCGAGGAGTTCCGCGCGGCCTTTCTGCGCGAATTCCTACCCGCTGACTACGAGAGTGGGATGCGGCGAGAGCTCGAGCTCCGTACACAAGCTCCTGATGAGTCGCTTCAGGAGTACGTACGCGTGATGGACGACCTTTTCTCTATCGCTGAGCCCAGGGCCTCGAACGAGGAACGCGTCGAACGGGTGATCTGGCAGGCACATCCGACCTTTTCGGCGTACCTGCGCGGCGGTCGCTTCCGCGATTTGGAGGAGCTGGCTGCCGAGGCAAAGCGCATTCAAGGCGACCTTCTCGCCGCGCGCGCTTATCGCCCACCGCCGCCAGCCAGCGAGGCCCTTGAGCCGCGCTACGCATGGCGAGGGACCGTGCCCCAACAGCAGCCCCACGGCGCTGCCTTTGCGGCTGCCAGTGGCTGCACGTGGGAGTTGAGCGCTCGCGCTCTTGACCCCTACACGCACGAAAGGCGGGCAGCCTGTGCTGCACCACCTGAAACCCACACGAAGGGACGCCATTCGACCCAACGCAGTGTGGGTTACGCTCGTCGATACGTATCCTATGATAACGTGGCGAGCCGATCACAGCAGCTCAAGGCTGTTCCATCTCGTGATAGAGACCGAGATGAAGTGCGCTGTTTTCGCTGCCGTTAAAGAGGGCACATAGCAAGGGAGTGCACCGTATCTAGGCCTCCTGTGAGGCAGGGAAACGGATTTGCGGGTCGTTCGTGAGGGCACGGGCGACCCAACCTTTGCTTATCCCCTCTGCGTACAGGGCAAGCTTTCTTGCTGGTACGCACGCGCCGTTCATTCCGGTCATTATTGCCGGCCGTGAATTTTCGGCGTTGCTGGACACGGGCGCTAGCGCTTCGTTGTTTGGCGAACAGGTATTGTCCCACTTGCAGAAGCATTCGGTGCACTTGCGGGACTGCTGAACGACATTCACTCTTGCGACAGGCGTGGCCCATTCGGCTGGCGCCGCAAGGTTGACTGTCAGATGGAGAGATCGAATGAGACGCGCGCGTTTTGTTCATCTCCCAGGGCTCAATGTTCCTGTGATTCTTGGTCGGGACTTTCTTCTAAAGACCGGGATCGTTGTGGACATTGCGAATGGCGGCTATCGTGATGGGCCCTTTTCCCAACTCAAGCAGTTCATCAGCCCGCCGGCGCTTACTGTTGCCTTTGCCGCAGAAACGTCGGAAACGTGCCACGCGGAGAGTTCGGGGTCATACCCCTGCTCAACGCATTCCTCCTCTCACAGTCCCCTTTGGGAACGAGAGGCACGGCACGAACCGTGTCGCGCGCAAACTTCGGGGTCATACTCCGGCAGTACGCGCTTGTCGGCTCGAAACCCCCTTTTGAATCGACCGAAACGACACGAAGGGGCACCACATCCTTTGATCGCCTGTGCGACTCATTTGGATGATACACAGAAGGCTCGTCTGTCGGCACTTTTACGCCAGTACGATGAGCTCTTCACCGATCAACCGGGCTGTGCCGATTTTGTGAGCCACGTGATCGAAACTGGCGACGCGCTTCCTTTGAAGTGTAACCCCAGGCCCGTCAATCTCGCCAAAAGGCAGATTATCGACGGCTTGCTAGACGACATGCTATCGGCAGGCATTATTCACCGCTCGTCTAGCTGCTGGGCGTCTCCAATTGTGTTGGTGCCTAAGAAAGACGGCAATCATCGCCTGTGCGTCGACTATTGCCGTCTGAACGGAGTGACTCGTAAGGATGCCTATCCGCTCCCTACGATAAGCTCCATCGTAGGAAACCTGGGCGATGCACGGTACTTTACCACGCTTGACGCCTCGAAAGGTTACCTACAGGTCCGGATGGGTGAGCGTGACCAGTGCAAAACTGCTTTCACGTCCCACAGAGGGTTGTTCAAGTTCACTCGTATGCCCTTTGGTCTTTGCAATGCTCCTGCAGCGTTTCAAAGAATCATGGACCGCGTCCTCGGGGAAGCAAAGTGGTCATACTGCTTGTGCTACCTCGACGACATCGTGATTTATTCACAAACCTTCGAAGAGCACTTGGCCCATGTTGCCAATGTTCTCGAGAGGGTGCGGGCTGCCGGGATGACGTTAAATCCCGCGAAAGCCCAATTAGCGCAGACCCGTATTCAGTTACTCGGGCTTATGCTGGGCGAAGGCTCCATTGAGCCGGATCGGGAGAAACTTCGAGCAATCCTCGATTTCCCCGTGCCCAAGGACGTACGCGGCCTGCGCCGCTTTCTTGGAATGGCCAACTTTTACCGGTCGTTCATTCCGTCCTGTGCCCAAGTGCAGGCGCCCTTGACCAAGCTCTTGGGTAAGTCTGCGGTGTGGCGATGGGGACCTGAGCAGCAAGAGGCGTTTTGCCGACTGTCTAGCGGCATTGCGGAGACAGCGCAGCTCAGACTCCCCGACCTGACCAGGCCGTTCGTTGTTCAGACTGATGCGAGCGATCTGGGATTAGGAGCCGTTCTCCTACAGGAATACGATGGCGTGTTGCAGCCTTTGGCCTTTGCCAGCCGCTCCTTGGTACCCGCGGAGAAAAATTATTCCGTTACCGAAAAGGAGTGCCTTGCCATCGTGTTTGCACTGCGGAAATTTGACGTCTACCTTGATGGGACGAAATTCGTGGTGCAAACGGATCACAGTGCGCTCAGCTGGCTGATGCGGCTCCGTGAGCCTGCAAGCAGGCTGGCGCGCTGGGCTCTCCTGATACAGCACTATGACTTTGCAGTGCAGTATCGAAACGGAAGCACCAACGTGGTAGCTGACACGCTATCTCGTGCCCCATTGTCTGCCGAGAACCCTGATTCCGGTGTGACAGCCGCTAGCGGTGCCTTTGCACAAGCAAGCGTCGGGGGCGAAACGGCGGCTTCGCCGCCGTTCGGCGAAAAGGGCGAGTCCGCATTCAGGCGAACCTTGGCTGCTATCCAGGCAAACAGCGCACCGCGACACCGGCCAGCGGGGTAGTTTTCCAAAGGCCACGATGCCGAGAGCGAACCCGTGACACCGACGCAAGCGGCGGTTGCTGCGGTCCTGAGTGGGCATGATACCAGGCCCCCCTTTGGGAGAATGGGAATTGCTTTCAGCAGACAATAGCTACTGAAGGCTCAGCAAAGTGATCTGTTTTGTCGCGAAATGTGCGACGGTCTCAGAGAGACGGAGTGCCGTTATGCTCCTTGCCCTGCAGCGGGCGCGGATGGGGGGCTGGAACCAGCGTGTGTCGCTGAGTCCCCCGCGGATTCATATTTGCTGGACCATGACGGGCTCCTGCTGAAATTATAGCCACCGATGACGAGTCCATCGATCCGTTTAAGGTGGTTATGCCCAAATGTCTGAGAGCCGCACTGTTGCGATCCTCTCACGACGAACCCATGGCCGGTCACCTGAGTGGCTCCAAAGTTTTCGCAAAACTGAGCAAGACGGTGACCTGGCCCAGCATGAAGCGTGACGTTTATCGCTATTGCCGTTCCTGCCACGTCTGTCAAACGGTGAAGTCTAGGGGTGGCAAGCCACCTGGTCTGATGAAACCGATCGTCAGTGAGCGTCCGTGGCAAGTGGCCACCTGCGATCTAATGGGACCTTTTCCCAGAAGTAAGCAGGGGTTCGTTCACCTCATGGTAGTCGTGGATCACTTTTTGAAGTGGGTGGAATTGTTCCCTCTTCGGAAGGTGACAGCGAGGGCGGTGCTCGAGATGCTACAGGAAGTGTTGTGTCGGTTCGGCTTTCCGGAAAGACTGATTACTGACAACGCTTCGTATTTCACTGCTCAGGTGTTTGGTGTCACGTGCCGTTCCCTTGGAACTGATCACTGCACCACTTCACCCTACCATCCCCAGTCCAATTTGACGGAGCGCGTCAATCGTACGCTCAAACCAATGTTGGCGGCCTTTGCCAAAAGTCAAAGGGACTGGGCAGACCATTTGAGCGAGCTCGCATTCGCAATCCGAACATCCGAGAGTCGCTCGACTGCTTTCTCGCCCGCCTTCTTAAATTTTGGAAGGGAGTTGGCAAATCCGGTGACCAGTGTCATTCAATGCCAGCTCGGGGACGAGGAGACGCAGCCAGACTGTTCGGCTTACGCGTCAAAGCTTCGGGACTGGCTTTGTCGAGCTTTCTGTAAAGCAAGGCAAAGTTTGGCGTCGTCCAGGGCTCAGCAGAAGGCCCAATATGACCGCAAGCATCGCGACCTAGCATTTGAGGTGGGCGATCTTGTCCTGAAGCGCAACCATGGCCTTAGCGACGCGAGTAAGGGGTTCTCAGCCTCGCTCGCTCCTAAGTGGCTTGGTCCGTACCGAGTGGAGAAAGCTTGGACTCCACTCGCGTATTTGCTGAAAGATCCCATTTCAGGAAAACTCAGCCATGCCCATATCGCAGACCTGAAAGCCTTTGCATCACGGTCTGACGAGCTTGCGCCAGCGCCCTGTGGTACTTCGCGCAAGCAACGGGGCACACCCGGTGCGGTGGACCGCATTCGGACCCCGCATCGGTATAATCTGAGGAAGCGGTCACCTTTGTGATTTCGCGCCAGACGGCGGACTCTGTTTCCGCAACCGAAGGCCCTCAGTTACTTTCTAGCCCCAGTATGCTAGCTTCTTTACAGCCAGTGCTCGTAAAGAAGTCGGCCCGCCCAGTTTGCTGCTAGTGTTTTCTGTTTTATTTGAATACTCATGTGTATTTAATACGTTTCTTTCGGTTGTGTTTTGCCGCATATTGACTGTCATTTTGTTCTCTTTACTTTTTTTTCCGTCTTTTATTTCTTGTGCCTGCGGAAGTGTTCGGGAATACTGGTGCTTATGGGGGGGGGAAGGAACGAAGGACTCTTTGCGCCTTCCCACGCGAGCGCGTGCGGTTGGCGACATGACACCGTGAAAAGTGAGTCGCAGTGGCCTTGGACGGCGAACTTGGGCCGCGCTTGATAAAAGCGCTGCTATGTGCAGTGACGTGTGTGTGTGTGCGTGCGCACGTGCGTGGTGCATTGGTGCATGCCTGGAAAGAGTGCGCGTGGTGAATTCACCTCATCTACGTGGACACTCGGGTCAATGACCCGCTGACGCCGGACAGATCAGCGGTGCCCTGCTCTCGGCCGTCGTCGAGAAGCCTGGCTGCCCTCTCCATCATGGCTCCTGCGCTAGGCCAGCTGACAAGCAGCTATGCCTGTGTTACGAAAGCTTCGATTACAGTTAGAACAAGAAGTTTATTTACAGAATTTACAACTGTCTTGAGACGTGATTCTTCGTTCGTCGCTCGAAAGTCGCTGCCTCGTCTTCGAAGTTCGCCCGCACCGGCCACTCTCTCACCCTCGTGGTATTTCTCCTGGTTTGCTTCCATTTTCACTTGTTGAACGCCACGTGCGCAGTCCAGATGCCTTTCCAGGAAAGCCCCACAACCCCGTCGCGCGGTTTCGGCCGTGCCTGAGAGGGCGGTGTGGTGTACAGTTACGTTGACAGGAGGGAAGGACTGCGGGCCTGCGGTGGGGGGCCGTGAGAGACGCTTTACGACCCTGTAGAAAACGGACTTGTGTCCCAACGCTGAGATGTTTCGTCTTTGGGGACCCAGCGGGGGGCTACTGTTGGTTGGGGGCCCCGCGGGAGGCTACGAAAAATCCTTAACAGCCTGCTCTCTGCCGACCTCAGGACGCCTCGCAGCCAGTTCGGGTCGGCCTTATTGATTCCAAAAAATAGGGCCGGCTGTCCCAGCGAGGCCTCCCGTCATTCCAGCCAAAAATCCGGGACCTTGGCACCACCACCAAAGCGGCGTTCGTCGAACTCACAGGCCAATCTTCGTCAAGAGCGACGCGCCATCGGTGAGCCGTTCCCGGTGTGAGAACTTCAAAGAAGCCTCCTGCCTCCGCCTCCCCTCCGTGCTGTGGACGCTCTTTCGCGCAAGCATCACGAACATTTGCCTTAATTTCCTTTACCTTCCTTCCGCAGCGCCAATTTATTGTATTATGTGTTTCAAGCATATTGTCTTTTGTTATTGATTTTTCTCGCATTATAATGTATTCTTTTTTAGCAGCAGCTCCAGGGCTGGACTGAGGCTAGTGGTTCCTCATAGCAGTGTTATTTTAACTGCATGGGTGACCGCCGGCTGCCTTTGCAGACCGGTAAAGGGCAAATTTAGGAGAGGGGGATGTGGGGATTGAGGCTTGCCCGTCGCCATTGCGTGGGTTTTTCGCCTATTTCTGCCATCCTCATGTCCGATCATGCCGCTCCCGTCCTACGGCGCTGGGCGAGTGGGGGTGACATTAACCCCCTCACCCCGGCGCCGGATCTCGACGGTGGCGCCGCGTTCGAGTCTCGCAAGACGTTTTGCGCGGCGGGGGAGGCAGACTCTCTCTGGACCTCGTAGGGTAAGCACGCATTTTCTTTCCCGTCCGTCGGCTCCTTTGTTTGGGCTCGCTCGGACGGAGTTCGCTAACGGTGCCTTGCGCCAGCGGCGAGCGCTTACCTTATGTTGTGCTTTCCGAACACTAGGCTGAAGAGCGGTGCGGTGCATTCGCGCGTGGTCTTGCTACGCCGAAACCGTACCCATCGAAGCCAACGCGAGCGGTGTTTGCCCTTGCTCGAGCGATCGGGCCCTGTGGTCGCAGATTGTAAGAGTACGCAGCATAGTCGCGAGGGACCGTTTCCTTCAGTGGCGTGTCGCCGTGAGCCCTTTTGCACACGGAGACGTGCTAGCGGCACCCTTTGTGTTGTACTTTCGCCCGTGGCGTGGTTAAGCCTGTTTTGCTTCTCCCGCCGCCTTTGGGAGCAGGCGTTGTACTGCGTTTGTGGTGTTGCCGCAGGCAATAAAGTGTTGCAGATTTCGCGAGCAGTACTGTGTACTTGCCGCGCTACGCTCGGTGCCTTGTTTGCGCTCGAACGTACGTGTGCAGCGGCACGCTAGTTCACGCGAGGCGACGGCAGACGCGGCCCTGTGGCTCGCTAAGTCCGAACCCGCGCTAGTGGCCGTACTCCTGTGAGATACGTGCACACTACAAGATTGATGCTGCTGCAGCGGATGGTGCCGCGGCAGTGACAAGCTTGGGGCAGCTGTGGGAGGCTGCGGACAATGCAAACCTTGTTCCAAGCGGGTTGGATTATCTGGACTTTGCCCTGGCGGATCAGGACCTCGTCGCAACGAAGGAGCTCACCACCGATGAACTCGCCACTAGCGTCTCCGAAAAGGGAACGGCCGCAGATAGCAGTCCCTCGGACGGCGAAGGTGACGACATTGGTGCACCTCAGCCTGGGACCGCCGGAGCAGCTCTCGCAGCTGTCGACACGCTGCGTATGTACTTGTGCTCCAAACCGGGCAGTTGCGATCTGATGGACAGCATTGAGCACCGTGTTCTGAAACGCGCACTCACGAAATGCGTGCAAGAGACCCTTGATCGCTTTTTTCAGAAAGTGTAAATAAATTTTTTTTCTTGGTCTGCATAATGTTTGATTTTTTTTAGAGTCCAGATATAGCGAAAAAGTGGTTATAGCGAAGTAATTTCAGATTCCCGCCAACTTCGTTATAACCGGGCTACACTGTATATAGGAAAGCTTTTTTTCACAATAAAAATAGTTTCAAGTGAGCACTTGTCCTGCATAGTGTGCATTCTTTTTGTCCATACCAAATTTGCGCTCTTCAAATTGTTTGACATTCAGTAGGTTGCCTGTAGAATAGTTTAGGCATGTTTGACTGTGTCACGAAAAAGAGGGAAGAAACGAGGTCCCAGGCAAGGTGCCTTCGTACCACTGATTACTAAATAGAAGAAACATGAAAACCACTAGATTTCAATGGGAAAGACGGCTAAAACGATTAAAGGAAGAAATTAATAAAAATGTACCTTGCAAGGATAACCAAGTTTGTGAATTGGCCTTAAAACTTAAGAACCAAGTCAGTAGTGATAGGCAGTGCTATTATGTGGACTTATTGCCTAGTTACATCACATCAGCCCCAGAGAAATTTTGGAGAAGTATTAGCCCCAAGTCTGAAGAGTGTGATGTGTTTGACATAAATGGTACACTAATTCGTGAAACCAAAGAAATTGCAAACCTATTTAACACGCACTTCAAATCAGTCTTTACTCAAGATAATGGCATTTTATCATTTTACGTTGTCGTCCTGCCTCTCTGACGTTCAGATATCATGTTTAATATGTTACGTAATCTAGATATGAGAAAATGTTCCGACTTGTTTTCTTAAACACTATGCGGAATGGGTTTCCAAATATGTGAAATGCTTGCAATGTGGCCAAGTGCCGGGCGACTGGAGGATCGTCAGAGTCAAGCCCCTCCACAGAACCGGTAATAAGCAGCACATGCAAAATTACCGCCTTATTTCATTAACTTCAACTGCATGCAAAATCTTGGAACCCATCATTCACAAACACATTTCAGAATTCCTTGAGAAACATGACTTTCTAACAATTTATCAGCATGGATTCGGAAAAGCCTATTGAACAATAACTCAATTGGTACAAACAGTGCATGACCTTGCGAATAAAATAAACAATGACAGACGCCATATTTATGGATTTTTCTAAAGCCTTTGATAAAGTATCTCATCATAATCTATTGCATAAATTAAACGTAATTTTTAAAAATCCTAGGCCAATTAACTGGATTTCAGATTGCCTTAGTGGGCATAGACAATTTGTTACCTTTAAGAATCATGGCTCTGGTAATCTTTCTATTGACTCTGGCGTTCCCCAGGGCTTGGTTCTTGGGCCTTTATTCTTTCTGCTCTACATAAATGATCTTTTAAGTGGCGTTGTTCCCATTAAGATTAAATTATATGCAGACGACTGTGTTTTATACTTGGAAATGGATAGTCCCTCCAATCAAATATTACTAAATGATGCGTTCCAGGAAGTTGCCTAGTGTGAAGATTGGCAGATGTCGGTAAATCTTGAGAAAACTGTTTTGATGTGCATTACTCACAACAAGAATAAGCTTAATTTCAATTACTCTGCTAACAATATTTTTCTATCTGAGGTAACAGAATATAAGTACCTTGGCCTGTGGATTACCAGCAACCTAAAAAGGAATCGACACATTGATAAGTATCTGCCATAAGTAGTTTTTTCTTAGGAGGGCGTGTCCACATGTCCTGCTTGCTTATTAGCGTGCCAAACATTATGCAGCCATTATTTGGGATCCCTGTACACAAACTTGTATAGGAAAGCTCGAACGGGTGCAGAGGAAGGCTTACGAGCTTACGAGAAGCTGACGCACATACATTTGTTATATGTGTGGACCAAGAAAGCGTATTTGTAATGGTTACTCCTAGGTATTTATATTCCTTCACTTCATGTACTGGTGTTCCTTGGACGTGGTAAGTAAACGGAAATGGCTGTTTTTTCTGGTCACCCGTAGAAGTATCAGGGTTGAATGTCATTGATGATCGAGTACACCTCTCCCTAACTTGTGTGAGGGCAAAATTTAAGTCCACCTGATCTTGTTGGCGTGCTACTTTTGTATATAGAACGCAGTCATCAACAGAAAGTTGGATATTAATATTATACTCAACCATGTCAGCTATATCATTGATATAAGTAAGGAAAAGATTCATTCTAAAAAAAAATTTGCAGTGGCTTAGCTCGGCTATGCCAGGATAACATAGCGTTAGCAAAGGTTCAGCTAATTATTCTTAGCTTTCCTCGTTGTATAGGATTAGCTTGATTACCATGCTTACCGCTGCTCCAATGACACACACACGGTATACGTATTATGTGGCGCATGTATATTTATTTTGCCAGACAACTACTTCGGCATCCGATGAGTTAAGCTTCTCCGCTCTTCTGCGCCATTGAGCCGCATTTGCGCTCTCCTTCGCCATAGCTATACCACACTGGTAAACGCCAGTCAGAGGTGCTATCAAGCAGCTCCAGCGCAGTGTCAGACGGCGACTGCACGGCGAAGGCGAATAGTTGCGCGCGCGTCGGCACCAATACGTCTGCCAAGGCTAAGACGTCACTCCTCTGGAAAGTGCAGACCGGCGGCGGCGAGTCGTGCGCGGCAGCGGCGGAGTGCACGGGAGGTGCCGGCTCCGGTGCATGACATCACTGATCCTCGCACATGCGCAGCACGGCTCTTGAGGATCCACGCGAAACTGGCTCGGCTAGACCAGTGTAGCTACAAAACAAGGCATGCATACAAGGACACAAGAAAGAAGTCAGGACACTACAAACGCCGACCAACAACTAACGCACAGCAACGGAAAAGAAAGAAAGCACGAAAACCTATCTGCGCATGCCCATGCAATAGGCAAACCCATCAATCCGGCACGCGGGGGGGGGGGGGGGGTCTACGTGGAAGATAACTGCTAAGGCATTTGATTTCATCTTTATGCAAGTTAATTGACGGTTGGCTCATGCATACACTACCACTATTGTCGATATGCCATGCCTCAATCATCAGGCACATTTCTTCATTCTTATGTTGGTACAACACTGCGCATTTATCGATTTCTGGCATGCACTTACAATCTCGACAATGTAAAGACAGATTAGAAGGTGAGCCTCCTGTTAGCGATCTCTTATGCTTAGGCTTGTGCGAATAGTAAATTTCAGGTCCGAAGCGAATTCAAAGCGAATAGTGATTTGGTCGAAGCGAATTTCGAAGCGAATTCGAATAATTTATATCATATTATAAAGAAAAATGAGCATATTTGTCATGACCCAACTAACCAGCGAAATATTTTTAAAGTTGAAACAAGGCATATGCATACGTCATTCTTTTTGGTTCAAAGGGAAGTGTAAGCAACTTTGAATAATAACAGGATTTGACTTTCGGCAGAATGCAAGTGATAACCTGTAAAATATATTACGTTTTAAAATTTACTATACTTAGAGCATATAAGACGGTATAACAAGCTTTTAAACTTAAAAAATGATAAATCGATGTGAGGGTAATACAGTAAAACCTCATTAATTCGAACTCTGTTATTTCGAAATCCCACATAATTAGAAGGATTTCTTTGGCCCTGTATCTTGCAATTAAATTTGAGTGGATAATTTGAAGCGGCAGTCAGTAGCAGCCCGGTTAATTCGAAAACTTTGGGTGCCATGTGCCCATTCCCCGATCCGGACTTAGCCACAAATTCGTAGAAATGATGGCCCTTATCAGCCACAAGGCAATGCAATGTAGCGATACTAATGAGTGACAAGTGAAGCATCCCAGCCTCGCTGCTGCCAGCGCAAGAAAAAAACTAAACAAAAGGCGGTCTCGTGGTCAGCTGAAATGTGCGCCTGTGGAAAAGACGTGCTTCGAAAACTCAGTTCGAAAACTCCAATGATCATCTTTTCCACCCAGAACACACTGCGAATTCAGTCACACTGGTCATTATTAAATTCTTTATTTTACCAGAAAGAATGGACAAATGGTCCCATCATTATGCGCTGACGCTGTAAGGAGCAGGTGACATGCTGCCCGCGTGTCACCACTGTGTTGCAGCAAAGTATGTCTCTTCTGCAGGCGCGCATTTCAGTTGACCACGAGACCGTTTTTTTTTTCCTCTTTCTTTTTTTTTCTTGCACTGGCAGCAGCGAGGCCCGCCATTTCCCCGGTTTAGCGGCAAAATTGGGACCAGACATTGCTGGAAGACATAACCCTTGTAGCCGCAAACTAGCAGGAACAGCAAACGACCACCTCTGATTACTTCCAGTAATTCAAAGTTCCTTGCATCCCGCTTTTTGTATGTTTGGTTAATTCGAAAACCCACTTAATTGGATTTTTCACAGTCCCAGTGAGTTTGAATTAACGAGGTTTTACTGTATGTTCATTTAAACTTGAAGTGGGGCTTCGCGGCAGTGCAAATTGCTCCTGGAAAGGTGTATTCACGGTAGAGCACACCTTCACTGCAGTGAAATCACCTTTATAGGCAGTTACATGCAGTTTATATATGTCTATTCGTTCATTTCTAATACTTCGAAATTTCCCAGAATTTAAATTCGTTTCAAAGCGAATTCGAATACTGTAATATTCGTTCGAATATTCGAAGTGCTCGAATATTCCCACAGGCCTGCTTATGTTCCAATTATCTCTGGTTAATGCAGTCTGTCCTACATAGAAGCGGCCGCAGCTGAAAGGGACCTTATACACCACACTTGTCAGTGAATTTGTTGCTGTGTCTTATGAAACTTCTATGTAGGACAGATGGGCCGCTGCATTAACCAGATATTATTGGAACATAAGAGATCGCTAACCGAAGGCTCACCTTCTAATCTATCCTTACATTGTCGAGATTGTATGTGCAAGCCAAAATTCGATGAATGCGCAGTGTTGTACCGACATAAGAATGTAGAAACGCTCCTGATGATTGAGGCTTGGCATGTCGAGAATAGTGGTAGTGTATGCGTGAGCCAACCGTCAATTAACTTGTATAAAGATGAAATCAAATGCCTTAGCAGTTATCTTCCGCGTGCCGGATTGATGGGTTTGCCTATTGCATGGGCATGTGCAGATAGGTTTTCGTTACTTCTTTCTTGTGTCCTTGTTTGCATGCCCTGTTTATTTTTTAGAATGAATACTTACCAACTAGCTCAGCTAGTTGGTAAGTATCAGCCCTAAAACACTTCCCTGTGGAACACCTGAGGATACTGGTAATGTGCTAGAAATATGTCCTCCCACGTCAACGTACTGAGAGCGACTTGAAAGATAAGCATCTATCCATTTTATGACAAAAATGGCAAATTTAGGTTTCGGAGCTTTAAGAAAAGTTTCTTGTAAGAAACACGGTCAAATGCCTTGCTAAAGTCCCACAAAATTAAATCAACCTGGCCAGAAGAATGAAGCATATGTGCGATATCATGAACTGTTTCAACTAGTAGCATACACGTTGATAATTTTTGTCGAAAGCCATGTTGAGCTAGAGACAACAGGTTACTATTTTCAAGAAAATCAGTAATAAAATGAGCAATAATGTGTACAAGTACCTTGCAGCATGTAGACGTTAGAGAAGTTGGGTTTTCGATAAGTTAGGCAGACGATAACCTTTCTTGTGCACAGCTCTAACCCTGGCGAGAGAGACGCCAGTCATCTGGTAATATAAGTGATTCAGAGAAAATAATGGTTGAAATATGAGATATCGGTTCTGCATATCGACGCAAGAAAGAATCCAGAATACCGGCAGGGCCACCAGAGGATTTTTCTTTAACATCAAGTAACAGCGAAAACACACTTGAAAGCATGTGAAATCTGAATCAGGCAAGGATGGAACAAGTTCAAGATTTGTGGCATCTTTTGAAGAAAACACGGAACTAAAATAATCATTCATTCTATTGGAAATTTCTGTAAAGTCCATAACTACTGAGTCTTTCTTCATTTCTCTAAATTTGGAGCAGTATTTCCCAAATATTGCCAAAAATTTTCTGGCTTATTCATTAGGAAACTTGGCAAGGTTGATGAAAAATATTTATCTCGAGATGCAGTTAGAGTGCAAGAGAGTTTAACTTGAAGTTGTTGAATTATATCGGGATATCTGCTTGATTTCTTTTTCAAGGGTTAACCCTCCTTGTTTTAATGTGGCAGTCAGGAACAAATGATTTTAAACAGTCAAGTGCAGCGTGCTTAAAGGATAGCCGCAAAGAAATGACATCTACTAGCTGCCATAATACATCAACAATAGACTGATCATCAGCCGTCGCCATATCTTTTACCGTTTTCGTAACTGTTTTGGGATATTGTGAACTATTAGCAAGTTTACAAGTGACCAGTATTAACTTGTGATCAGATATACCCTCTTCAATGGCCATGAAGGAATATCTCTGTTAAGAAATACAAGGTCTAATATCGAACCATGATTTCCACCCGCGTGTTCTCAAGTGCCACTTGTTGCAAGTTGCAGGAAAGCATGTCTTACAGAGGGCTGTCAATAAGATTGGAAGTCAACTTTTGCGACTGCTTAATGGAAGGTAAGTTAAAATCACCAGCCATTAGAATATGGGGACACTTAAACGATGACATATGATCGTGTAGCAGTGATAAGAGCTCGGGAACGGAACACGGAGGCCGATAGACAGCACATAGAACTAACATGTGGTCCCAGCAATTGACTTTTAGAAAAAGACTTTCATGGTCGTCTATCTGCGCAAGTGCGCTGGCGGCGAAACTGTTTTTCAGTATTATCGCCACGCCTCCAGCCCAACTAGTGTGGTCGCGTCGAAAGATCTGTTACGACAGAGGGATTATATTCGCGTCACTGATACCACTATGTAACCATGTTTCAGATACTATGATTATATGTGGATCATATTTGAAAACAAATTGTTCAAGCTGTTCAGTCTTGTTTACTAAACTTCGAGCGTTGAAACTGAGATGTCTCGGTTCCTTTGAACAAGTGTGCGTGTGAGGTCATAGACCATCGCGCGGCCTACGAGCTTCTCGGAAAAGGACACGTTGGCTTCTAGTGTCATCCCATATGTAAAGGCTACCATCAATGCTTAGTTTTTCGTTAGCAAGGAAAACTCGTTTTCCTTGGGATTTATCAGCCTGAGCAGTTTCCCAGAGAAGGTGCCTTTTATGCAGAGTGTACTGACTGTAGTCATTCTGTAAATATGTGTTAGAGCCTTTGAGTTGCTTAGCTTTTCACATGACAGCTTCTTTTTCTATGAGATCTTAGAAGTAAACGATTACACGTCTTTTGCCAGGTTTTTGCCCAAGACAGTGGAATCTGCCAACAGAACGGACGGTTTCCTTTAGCTTCTGTGAGAAAAGCTCGTCAACCACTTTGTGTCGCAGCGATTTTTCATTGTCTCCTGGTTGTTCACTAATGCCATGAATAATGATGTTGCAACGTCGGCTGCAATCCTCAAGATCCGCCAGCTTAGTGTCTTGTTGTTCAATTACTCGCTTTAAGCTTTGAACTTCAGTACTGAGGGATTCAATTAGCGAAGTTTTTCCAAGGATTTCTGTCCGCAGTTCATTAGCTTCTAGGCATTGAGTACTTAAGGATGACATGGTTTGCTCCATAGTTGAAAGGCGTTCGCGAATGTCGGCTAGTTCTGATAGGATTGTGGCCTGACCAGATTGAAGTGATGCAAACATTTCCTCAACACTAGGACCGGGATCAAGTTCGATATCACCGCAAACAAGTAGTTTACAGACACAAAGACAGTCATATGCTATTAACAAGCATGTTTGTGGGCATGGCACAATTAACAAAGTCAAGTCATCACTCTTAAATTATGAGAAAGTAACCTGTGTTAGGAACAGAAAACGTTTGGTAAGCGACATGATGTCTCCGGCCTTGCCGTGCCCACTGGTGAAGAAGCATTGCCACAGGTCTTTTAAAGCTTGAATCAGTGATGTCGTGCCATGCGTCTGCTCACGTGATGACACCACTTGTGTTCATGAAGTGTTCATGGAGGGATGGATGGGCACAACTATGAAAAGTGGTTGCTAGAAACACTGCAGCCGTGCCAACCCTCGGGCAGTACTGTGATTGTCCGTTTCAGTGCACTCAGTGATACGAGAAAAAGTGGCCCACAAGAGCAGGCTGAAAAAAGAAATGCAAACGTGGCTTCTTCAGAAAGTTATTCTTTGGAGTGGCAGTATGGTAGATGCAGCTAGTGGGTACAGTTAAAGTTGGCTGTAACCCATACTGTACTGACTACACTGGGGCTGCAGCTATACACCTCACTGCCATCTCAACTCTGTGGAAGTGGTTTGGAGTGATATTAAACCAAGTGTTGAAACTAAAAGAACCTAATGAGCTCATTTCAGATGCCATGTCACAAGTGAGGGCCCATAAGAAGCATGTTATTGAGGAAAAGGACAAGATGAGGGACCACATCATTGACGACTTTATCGAACAGTGAGAGTTGTGAATTGAGGCGCCTCTCCTAAAATACTGTGATGGTTCTTGAGCATTCATGATAATTCATGTGAATTGATGTTAAATTGACTGACAGATCCTCTTGCAGCCACAAAGTGAAACGCACAGCAAAATTAAGTTGTCTGGCTCGAGCAATCTTTGCCAGAACAATAAATCACATGGGTCATGCGCTGCTTTTTGTAAAACAAGAAGAAAGCTTGGCTGTTCTAATTTGTACCGTTCCTCCATTATTATTAACGTTTCAGTAGCCACACTTCCTTGTGTTCCTGACATAGTTGCTTGCTTCGCAGTTTTCCTGCATTTCGCGGTTAACTGCAATGATTGTGTATCAAGCCGTGGGGACACTGATGCAGCGTGTACGAGTAGATGTAGAGGGGCGCCCTTTCTATTAGCTAAGGGGTCCTGTAGCCTACACAGGGCTGTATAGGAAGCGATATTGCTTGTGCCATTGTGCATTGCATGAGAATAAGGATGCGAGTTCACTTCCAGGTCATGGCAGCGGCCTTTCAGTGGTAGCCAAGTGCTCTTGTCGAATGAGATTCAGGAGCCAAGTGGCCCACAATAATCGGGACACCTCTTGGTTATGCCACCCCAGACGTGAGCATAGGTGCCACGATGGCTGTACTGAAAATGGGATCAGATGAGAGCCTCACAGGTGGCATACCTTTGCTGCAGGCGGCGTACCTGGTGGGTGCATCAGATTCCTCCAGTATGGCAGGCAAGCCCGGTCTAGTGGACCTGTCACACTTTGCACGGGCTAGCCAGGCCATCCAGATGGCATGCCAGCAGCTCTCAAATCCAGCCAGCAGCCAGCCACAGGTATGGCCAAATATTCTGTTATGATGAAGCATGCCTGTGATGCATGTTACTTTTTACATACCTTGTGTTTGCCACAACATGATAGCCCAGCTACTTATGTGCCATTAAACTCAACAAACCAAACCAACCAAGCATACTGCATTTAGACGCAACCAAGTGTATCCAACTGACAATATGTTTATTCAGTTACAGTGTACAGGGTTGGCAAAAAGGCAATTTAATGCCTGACCAAGTGCCGTAACCTGTCCGAGTCAGGCAGCAGTAATGGTAACAGAGAAGCAGCCATACTTATACAAATTATATTGTAACGATACACAAAACATCACCAGAAGAACAGTCATACTTTTTAGGCCAGGGAGGGGACCACCTCATTTGTCTTTAACTGTAGTGTACTAGTAATTATGAAGGGGTGAAAAATCATCCTTTTCGTCAGTTCGGATCCCACTGGGATGATTTTTTGTCCACTTTAATTCATTCCAATTTACACTACAGTTAAAGACTACTGCAAGTAACGTCCCCTGTGCCTCTTTTGATTGTGCCTAGCAAAGAAACAAGGCCCCTTCTTTTGGTCACACTTTATTGAGTCATCTTTTCATCCGTCTGTACTTCCAGCTCTGGAATAAATAGGTCTACCTAATGTACACCCGTCGGCAAAATAAGTCGGGACGTGCGAGCGACGACCGCAATCAGATAAAACTGCATCGCCGCGCCATCTGACGTAGAGAGTGCGCATGCGCGTCCTTTCAATTCCGCAGCCATATCTTTCCACTCGCTTGCAGCGGACCAGGTGATTACATGTAACGCTTTGCGCTAGGTGTCGCTTTCTTTCTTCAATCCGTGATGCGCTCAGTTCAACGGGGCCATGGTATAGCGGTGAAGTGTACGCGGCTCGCTTCACAGACAACGCAGAGCAGCCGAACTTTTCGTTTAGCGCGCTGATGTTAAAAGCTCATTTCGCAGAAATTGCGGTGTCGGTGTCTACGTAAGCGTCGTTGGTAGTGCGCGAAAAATCAGCGCTCTCTGCGCAGCGGAAATGGGTTCAATGTTACGCGCACACGCTTTCTTTTCCTCACGGCACGTTGAGGCTATTATGGAGAAGGCGATACCAACTAGGCCCGATCACGTTATCGTGTTCTACTCTTGGAGGCAAAGCTCAAGCGTCCTCCTCGTTTTATTGTGGTTCGAAGAGCTCACACTTAGAGCACAGAGAAGCAGTGAACTTCTACTCATTGATGAACACGCTATGTTATTTTCAGCTGTCACTCAGCTTTTTTGAACTCATCGCTGCTGCCACGTGTTTTTGTAACTTTATGCAGCCACACTGAATGCGCTGTGATTTACATGCTCTCTATAGAAGATATCGCAAGCTCTGAAGAAGCGTGATCACCGCAAATAGTTCCGAAGATATGCATCATTCGGTATCCTGTCCTAAAACTTGCCGATCAGTGTCTGAGTGTGACCACGTGATGCAACGGTTTCACTGTTTTTAATGACAACTCAATACGGCATAGGTGATAAGTTTTGGCATTTCTGTTTTTCGCTCGCCCTCCATTGCTTTCCATTTTTGTTCTTTCAAGGCCAACCCATGACCTCTCCGATTAAAGCGAGCGTTTTTTTTTCTTTTTTTTTCTAGTCCATTCGCCTATTTTGTTGCATGTGCAAGGTGATCTGCCTGCCTCTTGTTATGTTAATAAACTGAAGCATTCTTTTGGCTCAACGCCTTTTCGTTTTCAGTGCCCTCGCTCGTGGTTCAGTACCACATGGTACGCTTCAACAAAAACGAACGTGCAGAGAAGAGAAGTAAAGATGTGTGTGGCACCGGTTTGCCACTGAGACAAGATATGCTATCTCTTTAATCAGGGCATAGCGAGCCGCGTACACTTCACCGCCACCGTGCCCCCGTCGAATTGAGCGCGTCACAGATTGAAAAAAGCAAGCGACGCCTAGCGCAAAAAGCTGTATGTAATCGCTGGTCCGCTGCAAGCGAGTAAAAAGGCATGGCTGCGATATTGAAAAGCCGCGCACAAGCACTTTCCACGTGAGATGGCGCGGCGATGAGGTTTTATCCGATTGCGGTCGTCGCTCGCGCGACCCGACTTATTTTGACGACGGGTGTACATATGGCGGTGAATTAACATTTGTTGCAGATTTTAGTGCCGCTGAAGTATCGGCATATTCCCTCGTTTCTGTACTGTAGAACCACTGCCCTTTGTGTGCAGTAAGATGGAGTTTTCAAGCTCTGAAGTGGTTGCACCACCTTTTCTATGCCTCTAGAGGCCTATTCTCTTCTTTGGCATTGTGCACTCCAGCTGGGCAATGCATGCATGTCAGTGGGTTGTGCCACGTGGAGTATGGGCACTTGTGAAGATGGCCTTTTCATCTTCTTATTCCGTGCGGTCGTCATATTTTTCATTGAAAAAGTCATGCCATAGCACCAGCCCACACTTTTTATGGATTGTTCCCAGCTGTTGCGTACTTGCAGTAAACTAAATTTTTTTTGTCTCGTGTGCCTTCATACCTTTCATTGGTATGCTACCTCCAGCTTGGCTGTCTGTTGTGCCTCATTTTTTTATTTCTTGTTTTCTATCTCACATCAAAATGTTACACGCGAAGCAGACCAAGATTACGGATGAAGGGGCCGGTAGTGAAGGTGAGCGTAGGAGCGGGTTGAAGAAGATGCCAGCGTCTTTCCAGCACGGGGTGGCAAGCACGTTTGCTGGTCTTCCTTTTCCTCACGGATATGTGTAACATTCCTCTCCTTGCAGACAAAGTCCGCTGAGCGAGTTATTCGATTCGTCTCGGTAGCAAGAACTTCAAGCAAGCGGCATGGACAGCTTGGGTTTTAGCAGCTCTTCGACCACTTGCCGTGAGGCGGGCCATTGTATACGTGGCCTCTGTGAGTTTATTGCGAACAACAAATGCTCCATCGTATGAGGCCCAAGAACTTTTGGCATCACTCGCGTTTCCGTACCGCAGTCCACAGCCACACTAAATTAAGGCACATCATCATCTTCAGCCTGACTACTCCCCTGCAGGGCAAAGGCCTCTCCCATGTTTCGCCAATCAACCGTGTACTGTGCTTCTTGTGGCCACGTTATACCCACGAACTTCTTAATCTCAGCTGCCCACCTAACTTTCTGTCGCGCGTTTGCCTTCTCTTGGAATCCAGTCAGTTACTTTTAATGACCACTGGTTATCTTGCCTATGCACTACTTCTTCTTGATTTCAACTAAGAGGTCCTTAACACCCATTTGTTCCCTGACCCACTCTGCTCTCCTGTCCCTTAAAGCTACACCTATCACTTTCTTTTCCATTGCTCAATGAGTCATCCTCAGTTTAAGTTGAACCCTTTTGTAAGCCTCCAGGTTTCTGTTCCGTAGGTAAGTACTGCTAAGATGCAGCTGTTATATGTAGAGCTGTGCGAATAACAAAATTTTGGGTGTGAAGCGAATTCGAATAATAAAGATTGAGTGCGAATCGAATCGAATAATTTTTCGAATAATTTTTGAATATTTCTCAAACATTTTTCGAATACTTCGAAGTGAAATTACAGAAAAAAGTTGCAGAGAGTCCCTAAGTATGTTTGCAGAGAGTCCCTAAGCAACATGAAAGTGTTTCTTTTCGCTAGGTTGATGAAGCACTGGTGGGGTGGTGTTTCATAGTTGTCTTATCAAGAATGAGGCAATGTAGAGGCCGAATTCTATTTATGTACGGCGCAACCAAAGTGTTGCCGACAACACTTTACACGTGATGGGCAAAGATGCCATTTCCTCAGCCTCTCCTCCTCTTTCAACTTCTGTGGAAGCCCAACTGATATTGCAGACAAGGATGTGCTCCCTTCAAGTCCTGAGTTCCAAATCTGCTTCGTAGACGTCGATATATAAGAACATCTGAAATTTTGGATGCTAAAAAGCTTCGGCTTCCGATTTTTCGGACTTCCTGCCCAAATTTCAGATCTAAAACAGCATTAATCGAGCCCCCGCCTCTACCACATCTTTCATCTCCATGTTGGAACCAGTGTTTTCTTGAGTTAATACATTTGCGACCGTAGCGGAGCTTGAAAGGCAGCTTTGCCGCAATACCGGGGTGTGGTGAGGTGAAGCATATTGAAAATCTAGGGACCACTTCCAATCGGACGTCTGTGTCTTGGCAAAGTTCAACCGTAACGGAGCTTGAAAGGCAGCTTTGCCGCAATGCCGGCATGTAATGAGGTGAAGCATACTGAAAATCTAGGGACCACTTTTAATCGGACGTCTCTTTGCAAAGTTCGACCGTAACGGAGCTTGAAAGGCAGCTTTGCCGCAATACGAGAGTGTAATGACGTGAAGCATATTGAAAATCTGAAGGGGTCACTTTCAATCGGACGTTGACTGTATTTGTTTTTGGGAAGTTCGAATAGTAAAATTCCAGTGCAAATCGCATCGAATAGCAAACGCTATTCGAAAAATATTCGAAATTTTGAATATTCGCACACCCTAGTTATATGCCTTCGTTTTGAGGGATAGTGGTAAACTACCGTTCATGGTTTGAGAATGCTTGCCGAATGTGCTGCCCCCCCCATTTTTATTCTTCTAGAATAACAGAGAGCTGAGCTAGTTGGTAAGTATTCATTCTAAAGAGACAGGGCGTGCAAACACGGACACAAGAAAGAAGTCAGGACACCACAAACGCCGACTAACAACTGAAGAGACGCATAACGGCTGAAAAGAAAGAAGGCACGAAAACTTATCTGCGCATGCCCATGCAACAGGCGAACCTATCAATCCGGCACGCGTGGCGGTCTATGTGGAAGATAACTGTTAAGGCATTTGGTTTCATCTTTATGCAGGTTAATCGACGGTTGGCTCACGCATGCGCTACCACTATTCTCGATATGCCATGCTTCAATCATCAGGCGCGTTTCTTCATTTCTATGGCGGTACAACACTGCGCATTCATCGAATTTTGGCGTGCACTTACAATCTCGACAATGTAAAGATAGATTAGAAGGTGAGCCTCCTGTTAGCGATCTCTTATGTTCCAATAATCTCTGGTTAATGCATCGGCCCGTTTGTCCTACGTAGAAGCGGCCGCAGCTGAAAGGGACCTTATACACCACACTCGTACAGCAATCAGTGAATTTGTTGGTGTGTTTTACTAAACAAATATCGGTCCGCTTCTTGTCTTTTACTCGCTCATTCTTCCTCTGCACAGCGGCACAAATCTTACCTAGCTTATTGGCAGCCGTGAAAACAACATTAACGCCGTATCTACTGCCTACTTTCTTTAGCCTGTGAGATACGCAATGAATGTACGGTATACCTACAACACGTTTCTTCCTATCGCTTTCTGCAACCATGCTCGGACTTAACGCAATAGACTTCTTTCAAGTCACCGGAGAGGTGTTGCTGTTTCGAACTCAATCGGTCTGAGGACGCGAGAACGAGCTCTCACTGCGCCGTCTCTTACAACGAGCATCTCGGGTGCGCGCGCGCCTGCTCGGTAGCCCCGCGCTCGTGGCCGCTGCAGTGACGAAATAATTTCAAAATTAAAGTCTTCAGTGCCGGCGACACCTTTTTCGGTACCTGCTGGCCTTTTAATAAAAAGCAATTCAATCCTGCCTGCATTTTATACACCTGCTGGGCAAGAACTCGGAATTGCCAATCCTTGCCTAAGGGTCTCATTGGAGGGGTCGTAACTATTAGTGCAACGACATTATGCAACATGTTTTCAATGATTATGAAAGCTGATGTGGAGGAGAATAAGTGGACAAAGTTTAAGAAATATCAAAAATGGGTTTTTTTTTTAATTGTCGTCAGAAGTTTTCATTGTCCGGTGTTTTCTTCAACTTAGCCCGATCATATCTCATTACTGAAACATTACATAAATATAAGATTCGGCAGTGTGGTAGATAAGCATGCGAAGAACGTAATGCGCAATTTTTGTCCCTCTGCTACAAGGATTTTTCGAGATAAAGACCTTCAAAGTAAAGAAAATAACGTTTCCTGGTCCAATTTTGAGGTTTTTTTATAAAAACATCTACACTACACATCAAAACTAAAAATACTTGAGCGAAAGCAAAAACATGCATATATTTAGTTAAAGAAATTTCAGCTACCTAACTTTAATATATTTTGTGCAATTCATAACGAAAGTTGGCCAAAACAGCAGAGCGGATGAGCGCTCCACTCCACCTCTTCGTCATTATTGATTTCCTGTGCTTTGAAAAAATTTTTGGCGGCAAAACAAATTGCGGATCTCTTCTTTCCACTCATCAGGCAATAATATATAAAATTTTGAAATAAATTTGAGTGGTCGACCAGCCATCGATTGTTCGATCTTACGTGGAATCACCCTATTACAGTATTCGAAATGAACGAATAGACATATATAAACTACATGTAACCGCTTGTAAAAGTGCTTTCACTGCAGTGGAGATGTGCTCTACCGTGAATACACCTTTCCAGGAGAAATCCGCACTGCCGCGAAGCCCCACTTCAAGGTTAAATGAGCATACAATAAGGCCTCGTTAATTCGAAGTCACTGGGACTGTGAAAAATCTAATTAAGCGGGTTTTCATATTAACCAAAGATACAAAAAGCGGGGTGCAAGGAACTTTGAATTACTGGAAGTAATCAGAGGTGGTCGTTTGCTGTGCCTGCTAGTTTGCGGCTACAAAGGTTATGTTTTCCAGCAATACCCGGTCCCAATTTTGCCGCTAAACCAGGGAAACGGTGGGCCTCGCTGCTGCCAGTGCAAGAAAAAAAAAGAGGAAAAAAAAATGGTCTCGTGGTCAACTGAAATGCGCACCTGTGAAAAAAAAAAGACATGCTTCGCTGCAACACCGTAGTGACACGCGGGCAGCGTGTCACCTGCTCCTCGCAGCGTCAGAGCGTCATGATGCGACCATTCGCCCATCCTTTCTGTTAAAATAAATAATTGAATAATGACCAGTGTGACAGAATTTGCGATGTGTTCTGGGTGGAAAAGATGATCATTGAAGTTTTCGAACTGAGTTTTCGAAGTAGGCGTTGCAGGCAAGTACTCCGCCAGCAGTGCAAGTGCACAAATTGCCGAAACAACCGCCAATTGGAGGTTCGCATGCATTGTGAATTCCGTCAGACCGCCCCTTATTAATTTCTCTATTTTCCCAGAAAGAATGGGTAATCATGACGCGCTGACGTTGAGAGAAGCATGCGTCATGCTGCACGCGTGTCACTGCTGTGTTGCAGTGATGCACGTCTTCTTTTCCGCAGAGGCACATTTCAGCTGACCACGAGACCGCCTTTTGTTTAGTTTTTTTTCTTGCACTGGCAGCAGCGAGGCTGGGGTGCTTCACTTGTCACTCATTAGTATCGCTACACTGCATTGCCTTGTGGCTCCTAAGGGCCATCGTTTCTGCGGATTTGTGGCTAAATCAGGATTGGGAATTGGCACCTGGCACCCAAAGTTTTCGAATTAACCAGGCTGGTATTGACCTCCCCTTCAAATTATCCACACAAATTGACATTGCAAGATACGCGGCCGCAGAAGTCCTTCTAATTATGGAGGATTTAGAAATAACTGAGTTCGAATTAATGAGGTTTTACTGTATTACCCTCACATCGATTCATCATTTTTTAAGTTTAAAAGCTTATTATACTGTCTTATATGCTATAAGTGTAGTAAATTTTAAAACTTAACGTATTTTACAGGTTATCACTTGCATTCTACCAAAAGTCAAATCCTGCTACTACTCAAAGTTGCTTCCACTTCCCTTTGAACCAAAAAGAATGACAATGCATATGCCTTGTTTCAACTTTCAAAATATTGCGCTGGTTAGTTGGGTCATGACAAATATGCTCATTTTTCTTTATAATATGTGATATAAACTATTCGAATTTGCTTTGAAATTCGCTTCGCTTTGACCAAATCACTATTCGCTTCGAATTCGCTTCTGACCTAAAATTTACTATTCACACATGCCTAATATATATTCATGCATGACATTCGCTTACCCAGTTTTTTTTCGAGACTGCCGGGTCAAGTGACAACCACGTTTTCATATTTACACACGTAGTAGCACGCAACAACCACGGCTGCTGTAGGACAATCGAGTACACGTACCTTCGTTGGAGCAAGCACGGGTGCCTTTGTCGACAATACGCAACAGAAAAAATAAACAGTAATAAATGACAGAACCAAATGACGGAGACTGTCAGAAGACGAGCACGTTGGTGTGCAACGAAGTTTCGCCATTGCCTGTACAGCGGCTAACATCAAAAGACCACAACGAATGGTTTTATGGTCGGTACAGACTAAGTAAGCAGCGAAGCCAAAATTTGGGCTCACAAGCTGGATGCATAACAATGAAATAATAAAAATAATGAAAAAGAAAGTAAAGAAAACAGAGACGAGCATAAGCAAAGCATGTACCCCCCCCTTTTTATTTGTGTCTACCATAGCTTTCAAAAGCGACCATCCTTACTTTGTCTCTGTGAGTGGCTGTCAACGTGTGTGTTGGCTGCCATGTATATTTGTTTAAAATAAACCCTTGTTGTCACCCACCAGCCGCTTTTCCGCACTTTTTTGACTACGCATGTTTTGCTAAGGTAAGTTTGAGTCTGTTCCCTTCCGCAAATGACAGCCCAACTCTCTCAATGAAACGTGCTTTTCACGGCAACCAACATCAGTACCACATGGCATTACGGGGCAACGCACAACACCGCAACGCAACAGCGTTCGGAAACAACCGGAACCAGTGACAAGGGGCTGCGGGCTGAAAGGCGGCAATTACCTAGAGAAGAACGCGAGATAAGAGAAAACGTGAAGGTGGTGTCACGGGCGCTGGATGCAACAACCTTTGCAGCCTGCAGCCGTGGTTGTGTAAACATAAACATATGCTTGGCTGGTACGGGAAGTAGCACTTTTTTTGTGCTATTCCTTGGCGCGCACTTGGCTCCTTGGATCTGTTCAACAGATAGGGAACCTGACGAACGACACGAACGGCACAGGCTGAGGGCCGGCAGTGGTTGGAAGACCACGTGTTCGCAGTGTAACTGTATATCTGCCAGCCGCCAACTTGTATGCACGCTCTAGGATATTCTCCCGAAAAATATCGCCCACTGAAATTTCAAAGTGGCTCGAATCTCCTTCTGTGAGATGGTCGCACACATGCTGAGCATTATTTCGTGGCTGTTGCATACGATACTGTTTCTTATGTGTACAATAGACTTGTTTGGAGAAAGCAAAAAAAAATCGTATTTTGGTGTTAAATAAACAGTGGCCACTGCAATTTTTGAGATCACTTTTTCTAAATGAAATGATTAAATCTGAAGCGACATTTTCAGAGCCAAAATAAAGAATTTCGATGCATTAGGATAGGTGTAGCACCTCCAGGTCAGTTAGTTGTGGTCTTCTAAGACAACAGCAAAATATGCTCACGATTACTTCTTCCGCGAAAAGCGATCGGTGCGCGAAGCTGCATCTTGGGCAATGCAAAACTGAAAATTCAGAAGAGCTGCAGGTATGTAAAAGCAAGATCGGTAATTAACTGATATGTACACGCTATATGAATTTTAACAGAAGATTTTGGGCGTCACATGAAGACGCACGCGCTCAAGCTGCCGCAAGCGCGCCGCGCATGTGATCCCAGGGGTGCCCGCGAAATCCTTCCCCCTCCGGTGGCGCCGCGGCGGTGGTCTGGGAAACTAGACCTGTCACGCCGGTTTCGGAGCACGTGGCAGGCCGTACCCGTGCGCTTTTTCATCCAGCGGCCGTGGTATCACGCATGCGACCTTGATTCCCTTGCAAAGGACAATGCATTAAGACGCGATTGAGCCTTTGCCACCAACATGTGGACCTACAATCTTAACAGACATTTGTAGGATAGTTGCCACAGCTGTTCCACAGCACTATGTGCCACAGTTGCCACAGCACTATGAACTGAAACTTCGTTTCACATGTGATTATGATCTCTTCTATGGCCATGTGCGTGTTGTTTTTGGCAAGGTTCCCGTGTCGACATGCCAAGGGGCATGCAAGCCACACGTTAGGCTTAATGAGCACTAGCTACCTCGTCAGTAGTAGCTGCGAACATCCAAAGTGCCAATTTGGTGCCTAATCAACAAAATGTTTTCCAGTTATTGCATTTGGAAGGGGTGACTTACATCTTACCTGAAAATGAGGGCGTGCATGTGAAACACTTGAGTGGTGGTTCGTGGTCGTCAATGTTTTCGAAATCGCGCATGCGCTCAGAAAATAGAAAGCGTGTGGAATTTCAATTGCTGTTCAGCGTATAGTAGTTTCTGCGCACTGTGGTACCGCGGCAAAGTCCGCATAAACAAGGAGGCCCCAAAAGTTAGTCGGCGACTTTACGCTACAGTACTTTTTTGTGGAAGCGGGGCATTAGTTATGTCAGCACCACAAGTCTGCGGACATTAACCATTAAAAATTTCCAAATTAATAGTATTAGTAACAGCTTGATGAGGGCTAGTTGGTTCATAATTTAGAGCCACGAAAGTTACAGCGCCAAAGGAGAAAGGAGAAACCAACACCACAGGACGAGTGCCGCTCGTGCTGTGGTGTTCGTTTCTCCTTTGTCCTTGTTCCTTTGGCGCTGTAACTTTCGTGGCTCTAAATTCCAAATTAAGCGGATGCAAATTTACACCCAGTGGCATGCCCCGATAGTCGGAAGAGTGCGGCTGCCTCTTCCTGATGTTTTGCACACGTGCAGCCTCTGAAAACGTCTGTGTTATAGTGTGGATGTTCGGATCCCCACAACTTACGTTATAAGTGGTCTATGCTGTGCATCTGAAATGAACACCAAATATAGTACATAAACTCATCAAGTTTCATCAAGATCGATCAAGAATTTTCAAAAATGTTGGCAAGTCAGTTCTCGCAACTATGGGACCTCCGAATGTAATACATATCACTAACGATGTTACATTGTATGCAAAGAAACTGAATAAAATTGAATTGAATTGAAGTGCAGTATCCCCCCCTCAGCGAGGCAGCTTGCGTACAGCAGCCTAAGCAGAATACATAGCGCAGAACAGAGCACGGGAGAAGTAGAAGACGGGGTGAGCACCAACTTTCAACAAACGTTTATTGCAGATCGAAGAAGCACCTTGAATTTTTGCCGTAGGTCACGCGTGGCACTTCTCTTCCTCATTTTTTTTTTCCGCAGCCTGTACTTCTCCTTCTTCTTTATTGCTGTTTCAGATACTCTGCTTACACATGCTCATTATCTGCAAGAAAGGTTTGTTGAAGATTGGTGCTCGTCCAGTCGTCGTATCATCCTTTGTTCGGTTCTGTGCTATGTATTCTGCTTAAGCAATGACCAACCAAGACGCCCAAACCTTATCCCTTCCGAGTTGCAGCAGTCGTCTGGCTTTGCATTGCAAGGAGTGCAAGTGCATCCTTCTTTTCTAGCGAGCAAGATTTTTGAAAAAAAGCTAAAATGAAAAGACACTCTGTCATCATAATATGTGTAGTACAAAACAAAATTTGGTTTCCACAAAAGGTTTATTATCAGTGAGTGTCGCTGTTTTCACAAAAAGTGCATATTGCCTAATTTAAGTATTGGGAGACCGCAACAATCAAATGCTGATGTGATTTGTGCAGATTTTGTCAGCAGCTACAGTGATTGCCAAGCACACATCGTCCCTGTGCAATGCTTGCCGAGTAGCCTCATCAAAAACGACCAATCCTGTTGCAAAACGCCACTTTGTCCAGTCAGCCAAGGATGTGGCGAGTGCGACTGCCAGCCTCGTCAAGGAAATCAAGGTCAGTGCTCCAACATGTGTCACGACCACTTGGCCCCATTGCTTCTTCTCTCACAGGGGCCGGAATCCTGTATATGTGTGCTGATATGCCAGTGGGCTAATGAAAATTAAGCATTCAATCTTGTCGCCTCTTTACCTGGGCCACTACACTGCACCCCTATACAGCGAAAGCTGTTACGAATTTACAAAAACAGTGCTGTCATTGTCTGCCGCCACCGGTGTCCGTAACCGCTATCGCGCAAAATGAGAAAAAAAATATCCAGGATTGCATGAAATTTGAACCCGGGCCCTGTGCTTGGCAGTAGAGAATTCTACCACAGAGCCACGCCGGTGCTTGAAACCCCTTTGCAAAAATACCCTATACAGGCATCATGTCGGGCAAGGAATCGCGCTAGCATATGTAATATAACGTGGCAGAAGAGCAAAACAACAACCAGGCATCACACAATGCTAATTGCGCAACGAGTGTGTCGTTTAAAGCTTCCCACCCACTACAAAGTGCTCAGCCATAATATTTCATCGTCATCATAGCCCCATGCAGCATCAACAAAGTGCACATAATGCCTTACAAATGTCTAGCGGGTACCTTGCTTATCGCAGAAAGACAAATAGTGGCATAGTGGGTGCTTTCCTACTTCACAAAAATTATTATTTGCGGAGTAGTGGATACCTTGCATGTATACTTGTATTAGTTTCCCCAAGAGAGTTTAGAAAGGGCTCTAGAAAGGTCGCTCTTCCAGCTTTCACTGTGACTGTACTGCGCGTTTTTTAACATATGCTTGTGAAATTTAAAGTAGTTCTTTTAATGATTTTCAAGCTATGACATTTTTTGGGGAAAGCACTTGCATTTTAGTGGTGCCATTGGCCAGCACTATAGCAATTAACATGAAAATCCCACAGAAAAAGAAACTAATTTTCACTCAATTGCAATTCCACAATATTGCACTTCAGGGATCCTTTGTTAATGTTACCATATACAGGGGTGAGACATCTGCACATATTGCGCATTTTTGATACTATTCTGTTTTTCTGCGCCAAGCTGCTCCAAAAGCATGAAAATCGCAAAAATTGCGCCGAACTGCTCCAAAACAGCCTCGAAAGCCAGAATTTCGATGCCCACGTCAGCTTCATTGTGAAAAAAGGCTGAGTTGACAACATGATTTTCCAAGTTGCGCCTATAGCAGCGCCTGGGATACCAAGAAAATGAGATGTTCGCAAAACGCGTAGATGCGCCCAACTGTGTTTCTATGCAACTTTCTAATGAGGGCTCCCATGATGCTGCCATAACCTCCTCTGGGTTGTTGTAAATATGCGTGGTGCCCCAAAATTTTTGTGCCGTGCCCCGAGCGTGCTGCTGCTTCTTGCTAGGCTGTGTCTTCTGGCGCTATCAAGTGGCATGCGTAGCGAGAATGGCTCTCAGTTTCTTCGTTGTGCATAGCGTGTTCCTCCGGTCGCAATGGTTTTCGCATTGACGCTGCTGCGTGTGGTCACCTACGCGCGCGTTTGCTGTGGGAGTGTTTGTACCATTATGACCCATACCGTGCACGGGAGAGGCATCACCCTTGTTGCATCAAAGCTGCGACAACTAGCTTCCTGCATGCGGCGCGTCTCCGCAATGCTCAGGCGGTTTTTCACGCCTATGCCAGCAGCGGACTGATGCGAAGCACCTTTGTGTCGTTCCCCAATAAAAGCGTGCAGTACGCTTACAACAGCGCTATGCTCGCAGTACCGTACGCGATAGTCAGTGCGAGATGGTTTTATGAGATAGTCAATGCGGCGAGGTATCTTGGCGCCCGCGCCATGCTCTCGAAGGCGGTCCCGCACGAGGGGGCAGCGAACGGCGGTAGCACTCCTTTGTTCTCGCCTGTTCGAAGCGTGCAGTAGGTTTGACGCTACGCCAACCGAGCGGCCGAGCTGAAGGCGCTTATTGTGATGTCCTCCTTACAAACACTGACCTACAGAAAGCCCTGGAGAAGCTTGAGAACCTAAATAAGCAGATCTACAAAAAAAAAAAAATTTCGCCGCAACAGTGGCGTAGCCAGGGAGTGGCTGACCGGGCTACAGCCCCCTCCCGAAATTTTTTCGTGTGTTCATGTACCGCCGACCAAAACAAGCCACCTGTGCCGGAAATTACCTGGATTGTTTCTAGAATCCCTTTCCACAGTCAAAAAGACACGTCGGTGGGAACATTGCTGATTTGGGCTGGCTGTCTTCGCTACGCCTGCGGCGGTCCTGTAACTACCTGCGCAGCGCATGACCCTCAGAAATACCCTGCAAACAGAGGCGTAGTGCCATGGACTTCCATTTTGCGATGCAGCGACACGCTGATTAACGGGCTCCGCCCTGCCACACTGAGCCGTGCTGCCGCGGATGAGTAACTATTGTTGACTTGCCGGACGCTCGGGAGAAGGTACTGTGAATACACCGATTCGGCAGGGACGTCTTGAACTGAAAGGATTATATTGCGCTATTGGAGGGCCCAAAAAGGGGGTGATCATCTTTGACAGCTGTCCAGGGACGTTTCAGTCTCCTGCCCCTGCAAGGAGAGCGGGGAGTTGTTTTCAACAGTCTTCTTTAGAAGGACTCTGTTAATACCCCTCAAACACAGGCGAAAAGTACAGTACTTAACAGTAAGCCCATTTCATTTTTCTGAAGGGCCCTTTGCAGAAAAGTTGCGGCGATAACACATATGGCACCGTTCCTTAGTTCGTGGCCTCCACGATTAGCTGCGGTTTCTCAGATGAGGGCCACAAAAAAAAAGAAGAGTGAAAGAAAAAAACAAACGAGGCTCTCTCTTCTCGTTAAATCAGCAGGAGAGAAATATTTTTAAAAATCCACGCCGTTGTAGTTGTGGCTTTTGTTGACGGCGCGCACAGTGCACCGTCAACGAACGCACCACACTATTTACAAAGCAAATGACACTGCCGGATTTCAACATGACGGCGCTAGCCACTTGATGCGGGCTTACAAAGGGTGTCGTCACTGCGTCGGCAGTGAATTTTCGGGGGGTCATGCATGTATACAACATCACAGAGGGGATTAGGTGGCACGCACGGAGCCTTCACTGAAAGGATGCATTGTAGAATTGTGCACGTTGTATGCGAGAACACCCTTTAAGTTCGAAAAGTTGATGCGGGATCTGCTTTCTCAAAAATGAACATTGCCGGGAGGGAGGTACTTCTTTCTCATGTGTCTGTCACGGATTGCCATTTTTGCGACCCGCCATCACGCCGATTAATGGACGCCGCGCTCCTCCGCTGACCGGCGGGACCGCTTGACCATGAAAGGGTTGTCTTTAGAACCGAAGGGGGTGTTCTTCAAACGTTCGCCGCTGACATTTGATCCTTTGTACCTGTACCGGCAGCGACCACAGGGTCGTTGAAGGCCACGATGTACCCCGAAGCAGGTAAAGACTGCAAGACACACCGGCTGAGAGCCAAGGAATCGAATCATGCCCACGGTAAGAACTGCAGGTGGGCAAGCCGTATGCGATCGTCTTAACAGGTTGTCACTCTCGCCAGTTTAGAACCCTCCCGTAATTAAAAAAGGGCGCAGTCAAAATATTTTTGGGGTGGAGTTGGTAACAATGAAACGTGCATGGTTCGACCCATGTGGAGGTCCATTCTTCCCGAGGAAGAGAACCGGGGGACACCAAGAGATATTGCCCTGCTTATCAGTCTAGTTGCTTCTAACATGGTGTAGAACCAGATTAGCAAATATCTCTTCTAGAAGTTTTTAGTGCACCTAAACTTAGCCGTTCATCTAGTTGAGACGCGTAATTAACGCCTGCAACGTAGGCATCGGAACTTCAATCTCAAATTAGCTCAACCTGCCAGAGAGCGCCTTGAAGCACTAGCCCCCGGAAAGATCAACGTTGAAACTCCACCGACATCGCAGTCGTGACCGACCTCACTGTGACTACTCGCATCTGATCGTTGGGGACCCAACACTTCCAGTCATCGCACGTATGCCTTAATCTGTTTGCACTTTCGAACTTTCACATCTTTAGCTACTGTTAACTCGATTAATGTCTGCTGTTGACCTTAGATGTATGTACATCCTGAGTTTATATCTTCTACTGTTCGTTATTGTGTGACACTTGCCTCTTGTAAGCTGATTGATCGATTTTACACGCATTCCTTGAGCTGCAATACCGCTACATTAAAGTTGTTTTGTTTTCCAAATACGTCTCTGATCCTTTCACTGCATGTGTCTGCTTGCGTACGGAACGACCTAACCTGCTGTCATTCCTGTCGCCGACTTTGCGCTGGCGACGCTACAGTGGCAACTTGTAACAGTGTCATTGCACATTAACGCCTTTCTGGAAGATGTCCCCCCACGTAAAGGAATTTAGAGTGTCCTTGTGTCAGGGCTATAAAACGATGGAATGACCGTGTGCCGCACAAGCTAAGAACGAAGAAAGCGCTCCGTTTCCATGAGAAAATCGCAGCTACAGGACGTACACGACATCTTTTTATTTGCAAAAATGCTCCAAAAGACGGGTGAATTTATGACTGTTTGCTCCAATTTAATAAAACCATTATAAACAAAATGACATAGACGTTTCGACCACCTGGGGTTCGTACACCTAAATTAAGTACACGGCCTCTAATGCAGCATATATATATATATATATATATATATATATATATATATATATATATGATGGTGACATGCCAGCCCCCCCTGAAAAAAATTTCTGGCTACGCCACTGCACCGCAAGTAAAGCAATGAATGCGATAGCGTTAAATTGTAATATACTAAGTAAGGCTGGCAGCTAACTAACACGTATGGATCCGACCTCGCGTAACTACAAAACGCTGGTGTAAGAGAATACGGCTGCTCAAAGGAGAGGAGCGTTGAGATATCGCAGCGCTTAGCAGGGTATATGAGCCATCTGGGATGCCAGCCGAGATAGCACGCGCGCCAGCGATTGCGACCGCGCCCTTAAAGTCAAAGTCCACAGTTGCTGCTCGAGCGACCCCCCTCCCTCAAGTTTCTTTTGTGCTCCTTCAAGATGGGCGGCGCGTTTCCTCTCTTCACGAGTAGCCATCAACGGCAGGCCTGCCATGTGGTGTTATGTTATTGCATGCGCCCTCCGTGCAACGGGGATCGGTTGGCTCTTCTCAACACTGCCTCAGCCACGTTCGTCGCCCTCGCTCGCGCGCTTTCACCGAAGGGTAAAACATATGATGCGCGGGGGCACGTTATCGATTTTGACTTTATACGGAACATGACTGCGATGCCAACGGCAAAAATCTGTTCAGAATGTCCATATAATTACTATCGAAACAAAAGCCAAAGCAGTAATCTGCTAAATTATGGCACTGATCTTAAAAAGGCCTACTGCTATATAACTGCAATTCTTGTGCAATCACATTTTTTTTTGTCGTTTTCTTTTTCAAATTTTTATGAAGCGAATCTAGTTTGCAGAACCTTTTTTTCAATTATTTCATGTGTTTCTTACTCGGGCTAGGTAGGTCGCATAGCATTTAAAGAGGTAGTATAGTTCATACCTGGCGATACTTTCTCCAAAGGCTGCTTCAGTGTTACGTCTATCCTAGGACAATTTAAATATGTACAGTACGGTGCACTCTTAGAGGGAACACGCGAGCGCGTGGCTGACGCCAACTATTGCGCTCATGCGCCAGGCAACTCCTGGAAAGTGCTAGAAAGCTGTTCCGTTTTTTCGGGGTGCGATTTATCTAGCCGTCACTGTGCATTCAACAGGCAGAAAAAGAAATATCCACATTTGTTTATTGCTGCACTCTTTCGCAAGGTTCAAGTGGACTGGTTTCTAGGCTCGTGGAAAGCATCATGCGCATAAGCTCCTAAGATCGACTATTTTTTACAAGATTATTCTGTTACAACAACACCTGCGCACAATGAAATAATTAAGGCTTGCACAGAACATTACCCGAATGCATACTTGAATGAGACATCTTGTTGATTATACTTTTTGCGACAGAGGATTATGGGGTAAGAACTAGCCACAAGGCTTTTGAAGGATGCAAAGCTGGTGTGTTGGTGCACGTCCGTACTCTTTTAAATGAAAAAAAAATTCAACTTGTGCAAGAAAAAGAGCACCAAGGGCTTGCGCAAGCCAGTTATACATTTTTCACACATTGCTACAGCAAGTGGCCACTTTCGATAACAGATAAGGCAATTGAAGCATGATGCAGCGAACATATATACTAAACGTGCCTTTCCGACAATAAAATAACTGCTTATTCAACAAGCGGAAGGTAGAGTTGGTATCACTTGCTCCTAACTTGGAAAACAAAGGTGGTAAGAATCGGCGCACGCCGAGCGCTGGCGCATGTAGAAGCAGACGACGCGGGGCACACACCGCCATAATGAATCTGTACGCATGCGCTACATTTACAAATCTCGCCAGCAGTTAGCGCTCCGCGGAGAGCCGGCCACGCGCTCGCGTGTTCCCTCTAAGAGTGGACCATACTGTATTCCTGTGATGAGTAAAGGAGGGGCACGAGGCGCGAAGCCGAACGTGGAAGCACGGCGATGGTGCGCGAGAAGCAAAGTCACCCGATGATACGCGCACCAGCCACGTCGACGCAGAGGATTGGCCAGATAGGGGCTCGTGGCATGCGACCCGAGCCGTGATGGTGAACGACGAAGGATGATCGCGGCACTGTGCCGTGGGGAGCCGGACGGAGAAGATCGAGGAAGGAGCAAGCGTCGCACCCGCGGCGAAAGCGGCTGGTACTCGGTTCTGGAGGGGGCGGAACGCAAGGCCCGGGGAGTGGCCGTCGACCTTGGAAGGCTCCAAGCGAGGCTGCCCAGACCGTCGCCCCTCAATACGGCAGTTCCGGGATCTCCAGCAGCCCTTCTCTTCTCGGCAGGACGGCTGCAGACCACAGTGCAGTCAAGGAGACGCCCGTCACCTGTGGAGTCCTGAAGCAAGGGACCAAGGCCTAGTTAGGCCTAACCTCGACGGACCGAGGACGGAGAAGACTACTGGGGACGCACGCGACGAGAGCTAGCAGCGGGCTGGACGAAGGCAACCGACGATGAACTCGGAGGCCTACTGAGGACATCGACGACGGTCTCGACGACAGATTGACGCAACGGGAACTTCGAGTCGTCGCGACGATCTGTAAGAACGTTCGATCTGTAAGAACAAGGCCCATAGTGGCCAGACTGAGTTGGAGACTTGTCTAAGCCTAGCTATAACGCAGTGTTTAGCTAGTTTCAGTTCTAGATATGAACTGAGATTTTTGTAGAATGTAAATAGTTCTTGTTTGGAATTATTCAGTTTCTGTAACGCTTTTGCATGTTATCCCTTTGCTCATTATAAACTTTGTTGTTTTTTGCCCGTCCTACCACGGTCTCCTGTGCCCATCTCACTCTCTCCCGATCCATTATTGCCAGCACCCCCAAGATAACACGTGACAACTCGTCCCCCAAGTTGCTACAAGTCTTTTTTTCAAGCTCCTGAGATATGACATAAAAAATTCCGCTAACTGCTCCAAATCAGGGTTCTTCTGCTCCAAAATCGAAATTTTGCTGCTCCAAAAACTGCTCCCAAATCAATTTGAGCTGTCTCACCCCTGCATATAGCACCACGTAGCATAAATTATTTCTTCTAAGCTGCACCCATGAATGGTAATACATAATATACCTGAAGTGTCTTCAAGGTGGGAGTCCAAATTATGCCTCTAGGAAGAAAGGACAACACATGTGCTGGACACCCAAAAATGGCCAGTGGCTTAAGCCACTGGCTTAAGAACTACTGTCTTAAGCCATAGTGAGTAGTTCGGCCTTCGTTAGGTGAGGGCACGATATTATGAGGGCATATTTGAAACACGGGTTAGCTATGCCCTCTTTACCTGCTTGGAATGAGCCGAATGATATTGGAGAAGAGGTTTGTTAGCTCTTGGACTGTAGGACCGGCAAGTCAAATTATCGGTTAACATGAATTGAACGTCAAGAAACCAAAGTGAATCATCGACTGGTCATGTCAAGAGGTTTTAAACACTTGCGAACAATTGTGAATGCTTTAGCAAGGTGCATGTTTGGGCTAGTTGGTACTCCATTTGAACATCTAAATAGCGCGAACTTCAGGGACGAAAGACAGGAGAATGCGACACACACAAGCGCTAACTTCCAACTGAATTTTATTGAAGAAAACACATGAATATATAGGGTAACACCACGCCTGCGCAGCTTCACATCCACGTAACCACATTCACTCCTAGGTGATAAGATTTATCTCTCTAAAGGCACACCACCAGTTACATATAACAAAATAAAAGTTAATAAATCACATACCACTATCTTGCAATACGCCCAAAAAACATAGTTCCTTTGCTGACAGAGCAATGGAAGGCACGCTTATACAATGCCTAACATCCTTGGCCATCTCTGCTGCTTCTACTATCTCTCGCGTTTTTTGATCATCATGAGCGAACAGTACTGCACATTTTTCAAATTCCGGCGTACACCCACAGCTTCGACAATGCGTCGCCACGTGACCTTGCAGACCTCCCCGGACATTGTACGCATGCTCCCTGAGACGGTCGTTTAAGCAGCGCCCGGTTTGTCCCACATATCTGCTGCCACATGTTAAAGGAAAGGAGTAAACCACTGTTCAAATTGTGAATGCATCATCACACTCCTTTTGAAGCACCACTAAAAAATTGTCCACAAACTGAAATGTTTTTTTAAAAACTGTGAACTTCGTGAGGCGTTCACACATGTTCCTGTCTAATTTCGCTAAAAACATGTTACTAAGCATGAGCCAGGCACGAACCGATGCAAATCCCGTTTTTCTGTAAATATGGTCTTTTGTTCCACTGAATAAAAGTTGATGATAGGTAAAAACCCTGCAATTTTTGCAAAATGAAAATATTTCATCACTGTCGTGTGATTTTGTGTGCGTATATATGACTGATCCTGGAAATAAAATTTTGTTGTTGGAAGTTAGCGCTTGTGTTCGTCCTGTACTTCTTCTTTGTCCCCGTTTGTTTCCGCGCTATGCTACAAGCCAGTTTGTGGGTGTACGGTACAGCAAGCAGCCCGTTAATGACGGCACGAGTTGAGCAGGCGACGCGCTGCACACAACTAGCGAGGGATGATTGGCTACACTTGGCACTGCCGCGTTCCAATGTCTGTTTTAGATAGTGGCAGATCACGGTACAGACGCGTGCACATGTATAGCAGAAAGTCAATACTGTCGGTTCTGTCACAATGTCAATCACTGTATACCGGACCCTGCAATGGTTTTGAAATGCTGCTTGGCATTGCCACTGTGTGCTATTGGACAGTTGTGCGTGAAAGCCAGAAACTTTTCTGCACTTTGGCAAAAAGAAAGAAAAGGCTTTGTGGAGGGAACTTTAGGTAATATTTGCTGTGGCACTGTACTTCTTTCTTTGCGGCGATGGCGCACGTCAGCAGATGCAAATCTGTACTTGGTGGTTAATAAGTACTACCATTTAGCACTTAGTTTTGTCGCAGTCCCGGCAGGTATGTATTAACAAGGTTTTACTGTAGTTTCAAAGATAAACGAAAGATTTTTGCTAGTTATCAACTAAATATCATGTGTCACCCATCACAATATGGCTGCCACAGGATGTCTCCATCAAAGTGGCCCTTTTATTTCTAAAGACTCTCAAAATATAGCATGTGGATGTATTGATGGAGTAGATACGAAGAAATCGCAGCATTGATGCTGGCATTGTCTTAATGGTTATGCAACCAAATTGATAGCAATCATTACACTGCTGTACCAGTGAGCAGTGCAGGAGCATAGTGCTTGTTTTACATGGGTATTTCAGTGCAAACGGAGCTCGCTATGATTCGCTCCTTGAGAGTAATGCAACTGTTGTCGGTCTATGGTTGTGACATTGCAGGTACTGGACCAAGAGCCAAGCGATGCAAACAGGCAGCGGTGTGGAGATGCCACACGACCGCTCATAGATGCTGTGGACAGCCTCACCACATTTGCCAGCTCTCCTGAATTTGCTGGAGTGCCTGCCAAGATTAGTCACAAGGTACTACTGTGCCTTTCTTGCATGCCAGCCTTGTTGCTTAGACACAGATAGCGAGGCCTGCTCTAATGCTGAGCCTATCCATTCTCTGTAGGTAACAAAGCCTTGCTTTTTGTGTGTCTGTCCACTTGCTTTGCTCGTGTTTCACCTGAATACTTTTGAACATATTCCTACTTATTTAGCCTAATGTCATGGTTTGGAATCTCAACTCATATTTTGAACGGAATGTTAACTCGCTCATGCACAGAACTGCATTTTTGTCAGGAAACAAAGTTTCATGCAAAAAACGGTGAATTCTTTGTGAGAAAATGATTTTCTGACAAGCAAAAAAAAAATTGGCTCCTTTAGTTCAAAAGATATGAGGTGGTCACCTCAGGTGACCACCATGCAGTAAGGGTCTACCAGTCAGTTTCGGCGGAAGGCTGCAAAACAGTGCTTTTTTCCCTGCAGGAGCACGGGGAGATTGTATATACCACACATCCATCTCAATCTTGAAGGCTAATTAAAGTATTTCGCAAAACTTCTCCTCTAAGCACCAATAAAACAATAATATATTATAACAATAATATAATAAAACAATAATAAGCACCAATAAAACAATAATGGTGGTCTCTCTAGGTGACCACCAACTTCAGCGACACAGGGCTCTATGCTGACTGAGCACAGCTCTTAAATTCTGGATTCCTTGGTATGAGCTATTTATACAATATCTCGGGTCCATCGCGTAGCGCGTCTTGAAGACGATGACGGCTGGATAAAAACAGACGTAATCCGTAACATTGAGGCCCGAACAAAGTGGCATCATCTCTGTCACTATGTTGAAAACTTTAGAAACGTGCCATATAAAATCTGACGCGAGGGGCTGGTGTGCTTCAAGAGAAAAAAAAATGAAGAAAAGGTGGTTACCTGGGGTGACCACCGTGCCGGAAAGAGTTAAAGGAGAAGGATTATCATGACACTTTTAGTCATCGAACAAGAATATGTGGGTCATAATCCTTTACAGAGATAGCAATGTTTTTCACATATACATTCAATGCCAAGAAAGTTGCACAAGTGCATTGATTCAGCAGCATATACTGTTAAACCTCGATAAAATCAATGTCAGCATAATTAAATTCTCTATATAATGAAATTTTTTATATAACAAAGTATTCCTATTTATAACTTCGTAAAACACCATCTACCTTATAAATGCGTGCTAGGGCCACACATTTTTTTGACATATGAATGCCAATTTTCAGAGTGCAGCCCATACATGCGATGCGCAATTTTTTTCTTTGAAGCAAAAGCGACTTACCAATTAGCAATCCAAGAGCTTTTATTGCGGTATAGGGCAAATGTGCTTAGTTGTCGTCACTCGGCCAGAAAGTTTGAGAGCCCCTGCTCTAGCAGTTTCGCACAAGAAAGCGGCAGCGGACTCATGTGAAGCTCGTTTGTGTCGTCCGCCAATAAAAGCGTACAGCACGCTTACCACGGCGCTACTCTTGCAGTACCATAGGCGCGCGTTTGACGAGGTAGTCAGTGCAGCGAGGTTTCTTGGCACCCGCGCCGCACTCTTGAAGATGGTCCCACACGAGGTGGCAGCGAATGGTGGTGCAGCGCGCTTTTGTTGTCATCTCTTAAAAGCATGCAGTACACTTGACGCTATGCCAACAGCGGGGCCGAGCAGAGAGCTGAAGGCGCTCATTGTGAAGTTCTCCCGACAAAGAGTAACACTGACCTACAGGAAGCTCATGGGAAGCTTGACGTACGTCTGCTTCAAGCTCATGGGAGCTTGAAGCAGACGTACAAAAAGCCAAAGCAGTGATCTGCTATATCATATCACTGATCTTAAAGGGGTCATGAAGCACCCCTTGGGCTTGTTGAAAAAACACATCTTGCGGAAAGCTGACACGGCTATGAACTGCTCTGCCAACTATTACATTCGTACGCGCCACGTAAAGGCCACAAGCGGAGCGCGAAGTTGCCGTTTCCTCAGGCGCCCTCTTTTCAAACAGAGGCCGGTTCTCACTCTCGTCGGTGGGCGGGGCGTCTGCACGTTGACGTCGCGTATCTGCCTGTTTACGTCGCAAGAGACATAGCATGCTTATTGGCCAATAGCCGACATAAATCAAAAGCGGTGTTTGGATCAGATGCGCTTGTTCCCGTTGACACTGTGTATAATAGTTGTTGTAGTTAAATAAACAGGCTGAAATATGGAAAAACTTCGCTGCAAAATGACATAATGCAGCGCTAAAAACACACACACCACAAAGTAAGGAACACAAACCGACGGGACAGGCGCCTGTCCCGTCGGTTTGTGTTCCTTACTTTGTGGTGTGTGTGTTTTTAGCGCTGCATTATGTCATTCAACAAGCAGCAACTCGCCCAACAACACGTTCTACTTCGTTGCGAGTTTTCGAAAAGATGACTCACTTCTGGTAGAAGCCAACTGTCGTCTGCTGAACTCGGTGCGCCCGCGCACGTTCGAGCGTAACTTAAATTTGGCCACACGACCTTTTCGGTATCGCAGTTTCTTGTGCCTCGCTTGTATCGATTAATCTTGTACGTCATAACTGGCCTCAAACCTTACAAAATGTGTGTGTGGCACTGAGTTCTAACGACACGGATCTCGTGCTGACTTGATCAGTGCGTGCACAGATCGAGTTGCAACCAGGTTCTTAATTAACAGACCGGAGAGCGGCCCTTCGTGAACCATGAGGGTTGGATTATAGCTGAGGGTTTTAACACTATTATTTTGTTGACAGAGAATGCACACAACTCTTTGACCTTTGGATAATACACTTCACGTTGAAGATATCCCGAAGATGGATTCAGCGGTAAGGTCGAAATAATACAACCTGAATTCCACTGTCAACTCACTGAGAGTACTTTTGCTTCCAGTCCTCTTCAAAGAACAACCATCGGAATACAACCTGAATTCCACTGTCAACTCACTGAGAGTACTTTTGCTTCCAGTCCTCTTCAAAGAACAACCATCGGCCTGTGTTTAAGCTACATAATTTCTGGGGCCAGGGTGTCTACCGGGAAAACCGGGAAAACCGGGAATTCTCAGGGATTTTGGGTAGTCTGGAAATTCTCAGGGAAAACTCGGGAAATTGTGCTCCCATCAGGGAAAATCCACAGCAACTTTATTCAAAGGGAAAGAAAGTCGCGGTAGCGCTGGCTCGATATTTTGTGAACGCATTTTTCAAATCAAACGGCCGCTGCGGCAGCGGGGAAGTGGCGCACCTTGATGCTGTCATCGCCTTCGGAGTGGTGAAATGTGAGAGAATCCGGCTAATGCTTGGCATGCGCGAACCATGAACCACGACACATCGTGTCGCGCAATGTTGTGAGGGTGTTCTGTGACTACGCGGTGTAGTTCTGTATTCTTTCTCGTGCTGTGCTGTGCGTTAGCGCCCGATATGGTGTTTTTTTTTATCGCCGCATGTCAAAGTAACAAGCATGATTAGTTGTAGAAGCGGTAGCAGTAGTAAAACGAGCTTCAGTTATCTTGCAAGCGATCGCGATCGTTCAGGAAGCGGATGTCTTCGACAAAGCTGGTATCTGGCAAGTCATCCCGATCGGCAAGAAAAAAAGACGAGGCTTGTTGGCTGTTATCGGAGAGCTCACTCGCTCTGATCCCGAGCTTCAAAGATGCTATATTTAGGACTCCGTGAAGAATAGAATAAATTTCCAGGCGAGAGCTATAGCGTAACTAACGGGCCCATTCACAGCAAGTGAAAGCTTTTTTCTTTCTTTTTTCCCGATCAGGGCACTGCTGAAACAAGTTTTAGGCAGTCGGCCGATATTTTTTGGGGCTGCAGCTCGCAATTACAAGCCACACCACGTGGATGTCTGCTACAAAGCCGAATGACAAAATTTTTCAGAGCCAAGGCATAGCGGCGACCAAAATTCGCGACACCGGCTCTTGTCCCACTTGCTCGATTCGGCGCGCGATGTCGGAAAACAGTAACGTTTCCACCATAATCGGATGTGCCGTAATTCAGGCTGTTGCCGTGCTTTCATGCCATCTTAGCCCGCAGCTATATTGCTTTTTTTTTTGCGATAGCAATTATATAACACTCCGACGTGAATTTTTCGCCTTCGCCATGATCTTCCTTATCAAGTCCAAATTGCGATTACATCACCCCGCACGTCGTATGCTCCATGCACGAGTGAAAGCGCGCGAGCGCTACCGACGAACGGGGCTTAAGCAGAGATGAAACGAACCGACCGTCTTATTCGCGCGATGGGCACATGGAGATAGGAGCCGGCGCGTTAGGGAGGTGGGGGGGGGGGCTGCGTGAGTTCGACAGGAAGTGCGTACTTTGTACCAGCGTGCGTGGTCGCGTGCGTCGCGGTATCTTTAGCGGGGATCAGTAGACGGCTCATACCCTTTGTAGGTGTTGTGCTCTAATTGCAAAACTTCCGTTGAAACCATAGCAGTGGCGGATCCAAAGGGGGGGGGGCCGGTAGCGGCAGTCCCCCCCCCCCCCCCCCCGCTTTAGCCAGCCCCCGCCCCCTCCCTTCAGTGCCTGTCGTCCACCTCCTTTGTCAGGCTGCCTGTTGAGTTTGCCCCCTTTTTCAGGTTGCTTTACCTGCCACTGCACAAAAGGGATAAAGAATCTTGTCCCTGCTCTCTACCTCTCTCATCGCTCTACCCTTTCCTGCTTCCCTATGCACATTTACAACGAAGGCTTCTTAGGCACCGCCATAATCCCCTCTGGGCTGTTGTAAATATGTGTGACCTACCAAAATGCACTGCTGAGCGGGGGCTTCAGCCTTTGTACCCTCCCCCCCCCCCCCCCCCATTAGGTACTTGAATCCGCCCCTGAGCCATAGATAGGGCACTTCTCTTAGTGCAGCGGCCTCGTTTCCTGAAGGAGCGAGCTGCTAGCTTATGTTCATATAAAATTCCTCTTTGTTGCTATCAAATTTACTATTTTGCTCTCGCGGTGAAACTGTGGCTCTTTTTTTCTAACGTGGGATGGTTTTCGATGTTGTGTGTTCGTGGAGAGCAAATGGTTCGGCTGGGCAACATGATAGCAAAGGCGTTGCATTGCTCTGGGCAACGCGCCAGGATATGACAACAACCCGCAGCAGCAGAACAAGTGCAATTCCACAGTGCATTATACCCAAATTTGTTTCGTCTTTAGACGTGACACTCTGGCAAGGCATCTAACTGTGATTGCTGCACCGCAGGTTCAACAAAATTGATTTTTTTTTTCACGCAAAAAATAAGTTTTTTCACGTCGCCATAGTAGTTGAGCATTCTTGTGGCATTTTCAATTTAAGATTAATACTTCAGTAACTATGCCTTGCATGAAAGGTCAAATTTCAGTCTAACGAAGTTTCGATATAACGAAGTGAGTTGCCGCTTTTACCAACTTTGCTATATTGAGGTTTAACTGTTCTATGTACTATTCAAATGGGACTAAGTTGTTTTTATTTTCTAACGTGCGTATTAGAGAGTGACATCACCGAGCGATATGGTCTCTACCCATCTTGACATAAAACAAAGTTCTGTTTCACTCAGGGAATTTTGCAAAAACACTCAGGGAAAACCTGGAAAACTCAGAGAATTTAGAAATGTCAACTCGGTAGACACCCTGGGGGCGTCATGCAGGCCAAAGTGAACACCTTCGGCTCCGAATTCTTCGGTTCGTCGTGCCGTGCCGTTATAAAAATGATAAACGTGTGCCCTCTTGAGTGCTTCTCTATATATCGACAATGCTTCGTTCGCCTGAAATTCGTGGATACCAGCGTGACAAAGGTATCTTCAGTTGGCCAAATATATCTGCATTTCATGGGTGTATGCTGTGGGGCAATTTTAGTCATTTCTGCCGCGAGCTGCACGCGTCCAGTGGCAGCAGCGTGTTCTGAGCTATTCTAAGACCGCCTGTGTTTGCATTGTAGGGGTCTGGGCCAGTGTTCGCACAGAACCCCTCAGAGACGAGGGCGAGACACTGAGCAACACGTCTTTATCATTCTAAGACTCGGCCACGACTCACTGTCAGCGGCCACTGAGCGCGAGCCGCGAGTGTGCCCGTGTCCATCGTTCTCTCCTACTGTCGGCGCGCTCGCGGCTGCCACTCCCATAGCATATAAAAGTTACACACGCAGACGCCACAGTTACAAGGATATTGTACGCCTACATTAGGTGCATTTAAAGCACGCCTACTGTCAGGAGCTGCACGTAGGGGCAACAGCGCCTTTGAGCAGCTGAACGATAATCTTTTTCCGCAATGAGCACTTAGTTGCAATTCGCGCTTTAGCGTGGCATACAGTGGTTCTCTGTAACTGATATTTTGTATTTAGTTGTTTTCATGCTCGTAGACTACCTACTATCTTACTAATTAACCGTTATTGTTAAGCATCACACCACCGCGTTAAAGCGAATGCCAAAAGCATGCCCCGATGTCAAGCTAATCTAGTAACGTTGGTCAAGCACAAGATCCACAAATTTACCAGTGACATGTCTCCCGCCAAATAAAAAAGTTAATGCACTTACACTTCACCCTTGTGAACGTCCATGTGTACTTGGCACTCCCCGTGCACAGATGACGCAGAACGAATTAAAAAAAATATGTATTCCAGTCCTCCTCAATGAAACAGCTGTTCTCCAGAAAATAATGGTTCGCTTGAATTGCTAGTATACTATATTCACAGCAGTAGACAGGTTCGCTTGTCCACAATTCAGAATGTTACATACATAACACAGAAACACGAGGACTATAGCAAATAGGTACAAAACTGGAAAAACTCGGTCATATGTGCACTCCCTCGTCCACCTGCACATTATGTTGAAGTTCACTTATACAACAGGCACCTTCAATTATGCTACGATTAATGAAATATCACCCAAACTACGTTAGAACACAGTGATGACTTGTTGCCTAACTGCCTGTCACCTATTTCTCTTCCACAATGTGTTCTAATGTGTAAATCATCTGTTCTACTTGTTTGGTAATAAAACACAGGCCGTTACATTGAGTGAGCAGTGTTTGACCAATTTGTATTGCATACAGAAGTTTATTTCTTCCATTTGCATGCATACCTCAACTGATACAAGAAGCAGTGTTTGCACTATTTTATTGGAATCAAAACAGTAGCAGTTCTCATGTCAGTGTAAGCATATGCATATTTCCATTTTTGTGCACAGAACCTGCACCCAATACTGAACACATGGAACAACATATACAGTACAGCCCAAGCACTATATATAATTCACAGCAGTAAAGCAACATGAAAGTAGTGTGTAAAACCTCCTCAAAATGCATATTGATATGTGCACTTCACAGTGCCAGTATCTAAGCACAGTCCAAAGAAATGGGATGCACAAGGAACTTGGTGTCAGCCTACACATGAAGGCAACTAAATTAGTACAATAAGGCTGGCTTTACTTTTGAGAAATATGCAACCATGTAGATAGGCATGTTCTAGTATTTTTATTGCATTAGTTTACACTATGGCATCAAAACATGTCGCACATGATCATACAGTTGAGTTTCCTGCAGAAAAGTCTAAAATTGATTTTAGATCCACTTACCACAATTTATAAAAGCATTCAGCAATGCCCACAAAATGACAATGCGGCCTTCATATATTGATGCACATATTTGCTCACAGATATCTGAAAACTAACGTAAATTTCTGGAATTATGTTTGGGAATTTGTTGGCATTATCACATGACTACAATGTACCAATACTTCTATTATGCATAATTAGTACATTTATGTTTACAATATATCCGTGCCAGCTAGTGCTATCTGCAACTTAAAGTTCTTCATATTTAATTCCTCACTTCATGGCTTATGCATATTTACCACATTGAATATTAAAGGAGTACTGACACAAAAATTTTGCACCTTGTTTTTTTTGTTGCAATAGATAGCTTATGATCCACTTATCACGGCTGCAAACCTCGTTTGCGCAAGTGCGCGACGGTGATTTATTTAGAGACGTTTTTAGAGCGCCCAGTCGCAGTTTCGGTTTCAAAGAGCACCGAGCTAGGCAGCACTACCTCCGGAGGACGGGTAACGACAGCTGGCCACGTGACCACGCAAAATTGTGACGTAGGCGACGTGCGGATGCGGCGGGCGCAGCACTTACGGTTCGTCTGCTACGCCAGTTCGTCTGACGCGGGACGCTTCGAGCTGCTTGCTTTTTGATCCGCATTTTTCAAGCTAGAAGTGCGGACGTCGTCCGTGTCGTTGCCAGGCATGGTTCGAGCAGTCAGTAGAGCATTTTAGTCTGTCCGGAATCGACAAAGGCGTCGCGTAAAACCAAATAAAGTGTCCCCAAAGTGGCACTAGGTCAAGTGGTGCCAGCTATGGAGGATTAGAAACAATGCGTAATCTATATCCTCCGAGCATTCGGAAGCGCCCATTTCAACTCGTTAAACCTACAGCATCGATTATTTGACTATGGCTCTCAAAAATGGCGCCGAATCAGGACAAATACATTGCTGTCGAAGCTTAAGGACATCAATCTAAAGCAAATGGAAGCATCAGTTCGGAGCTTACACGCTACAGAGCGCACGGCGGCCACTTGATAGATTCGAAGTGGACGACAACCGCTTTTGGCAGTGCGGCCATGTTTTTCGGAGGCGCGAATGCCTCGCCGGAGAAGCTTGCCGTGCACGTTGGACAGCTCTCGCGCGTGCGGCGACGGCCGATGTTCTGCGGCACCACGCCGTTGCGGCAGGCTTGCCGCTAGCGTGAGCGGGCCATAACATCTGCCAAATGGCACGACGAGCGAACAGCGGAAGGGAGCACAACCAGCACACGCAAAGCCGCAGGCACGGAGGAAGAAATTTCAGGTAGCACAAGCGCAAGGGCACAACCAGCCAACACAAACTCGTGACGTAGGTTTGTTTACATATCCGCCGCGTTGATGTTGGCGTCGCGAGGTGCTCTCATCTCGCTCAGTCGCGCGGCATGCACTTTAAAATTGATTTTAAATATGTTCTAGGCTATATTGGCCCTTGATATTTCGTAGACGTTGTGTACGGCTCCACATACATCTTTTTCACTCATTATCTCGCCTTCGAAATTTTGTGTCAGTGCTCCTTTAAGCCCAGCATTATGGCTTCAAGATGAACTTGAAATTAGGCAATAATGTGCCCAAAATTAAAAATTTCCTATAAATAGTGGCTGATGGCTTGGCACATTGGATCCTAGGACTTCATATGCCATGAGGTTGAATAAAATTTGACCACACACTTATAGAGACTGTAAAGCAGTCAGGACTTAAGTTCATAGCAAAAGAAAGCAGGAAAACAAAACCACAACACACGTAGAAATGAAGGGGACAGGACGACGCAGTACTAGCAACTGAAGTTTAACACGTGCTTGGCTTTTTTTAGACATGTTTTTACTCTTTCTGTGACTGCGTGATTCTTTAATTTTATAGTTTTTTCATACTGTGTGTGTATATCTTTCTGCGGTTTGTATTAAACTTCAGTTGCTAGTAGCGCATCATCCTGTGCCTTTCATTCTCATTTCTCTGTGCTGTGGGGATTTTTCCCGCACTTTCTTTAACTATGAATACACATCAACTCGCCCAAGTGTCCATTTTAGGATAAAGTTTGCTGAATAAAGCCGCTTCCACTAAGTGTCATTTTGAACAATCAATGCGAAATTTTCAAATGCACATGCTACTGGAAAGGTTGCACACATTATCATGCATAACACTCTGCATCAATCCCAGGCAGTATTTGCCCAAATGCTGTAAGATGTAAGAAATGTTTGAGATAGTGTACAGTGAGGCACAGTGGAGTGTTTCCACAATACACTGTCTCGTACACAAGCAGTGGACGAGCAACTCTTGCTGCTTTGCCAGAAATGTCTTCCTGAAAATGATACAAAAAAGAAGTTCATTAAGCTTTCTGTGTCCATAAAAATGAATTTCTCGCCAAGGACTCACACTTCAGTATACTTATTGCAGACCTTTTAACAAAACATGAAACAAATGCAAAATTGTGAGGCTGCTAAGTAGTTTCGTGTCAACTTTTCAAGTACACAGGGCGAAAAATACACGAAGGTAAAGAAATGCGAAACAACACCAGAAGTGTTACTCTTGTCCTGTGTACCGCCATTCGGGTAGATTTCAATGTCGGTCAAGTTAGCATTATAGTGTAAAGGGGTGTGAATGTTAGTGAGGTTCACTTCGTATTTAAACACGTTGGACACTAGATTTTTGATCAGCCACAGCTGCTCTGTTTAGGAGTGAATATTGGGCAACTTGGTATTGATTCACGGCAAAAATTAACAGCATACTTGTAATGAGGACAAAAGAAGACCTGGACACATGCCAGCGTTTTCACTTTGTCAGAAATTGTGTCAACAGTGAGAATACTGTGTACAGATAATAAACACTATGGCAACATAATTCAAAACAAAATAACGAGAGGGAAGAAACAAGGTGATTCAACAAGGTAGTTCAACAGGTTCAACTAGCTTGTATCAATGTGATTAAAATAGCCTTGCATAACTAATACATCTCCTAAAGGTTATAAATATACATATGTAACCCTGGCAAGTTCCACTGCTGGTATGTGACTAATGAAGTGACAGTACCATAAAATGCATGCTCTTCACAACACACACTGTCACTTAGCGGATGTCTGTCACATCATATGGCCATAATTATGTTTCATCATATGGTCATAATTATGTGACGATTATGCCACATGTCAGTGCGCATAAATTAACATCAAGATGGAGGATCAAGACAAGCAAATCAAGCATGAAAACAGCATCAACAGAAAGCAAATTTGGCCTCAATGCACATTTCATTACATAACAGCCTGATAATAGCAGCTTTTTTTTTTTTGCTTTCATGTATACTCCTGAAAGCACTCTGCTTCATTTATGCTTTATCGCAAGGAAGAAAATTATGCTGTACAAACATCTTTTTTCAAGGCGCATTCGCGCATCGATTAGCTGGCCGTGCGAAGCATGTGCTATATTCACAGGAGTTTCTAAACACGCATTACACATCGTCGCTATGTGAGCTTAATGACTGTTCTTTCTTTCTTTTTCGATTTTTCATTGCACTTTTCACTTGACGCAATGTACAGGAGGATACCTTCAGCTGCCCGAGCGACGATAAGGACACGCGAACAGAAGAAACATTAGTATTACTTACCATTGTGTCCCCGATGGTACCACGAACGCAGCGCGCCCATCATCTGCTTGGTAATATACACATCGGCAGGCTCGCTTGAGTCGCCGGGACAGTGTCACACCATATCCCATCCGTAGTAAGACCCGCAGTAAGGCATATTGCACTGTCGTTAAACCACACATTTCACATTCAACGGCAAAGAGCAGGCACAAAACGCGCACACACAGCCGACACAGCTGGGCAGTTCAGAAGTGGCGTTCACAAGGCCAAGGTAATCCCATGACGGCTTTGCTTGGGCATCCCGCACGCTGCTGGGGCCAGCCTAAAATGACTCTCTTCTCGCGTTTCTTTCTTTTTTGCTTTTTTTCCCCCTTCGCGCGCGCATACGTCGCGATGCTTTATCAAACCTCGCTTGTATTCCGACGCGTCTGATTGTCTGATTTCCTCGCTCTCGCCCAGGGGCAGGCGGGCTGCAGCCGTCCGAAGGTCGAAGGGCATTTTATCTCGTTTCCTCCCGTTTGCAGCGGCCGCTTAAAAAGAATTGTGTTTTTTTTTTTGCTTTTGCGTCACGTTTTCCCCGCATGGGATTTTATTCCATGCGTTGAGGCAGGCCGCCTTGGCCAGTTGGTTATCTAAAAGCGTATACTGAGTGTACATACCGTGGCAATCAGCTGCACCGAGGGCTTGCCGGCTTTTCCTTTCAGTTTAATTTTGATTTGATGGAAAAACGACATAAGCGAAGTAACGACAGTACCAATGCGAAGTATCGATATCAATGCAACATAAGCGAAGTAACGACAGTATCAATGCAAATAGATCGCGTCAGCGCTTACAACCCAGACACAATAGAGCGCGCTGCGCCGCGAGAAGCAGCCGACCGGAACTATTAGTTTCCAGCAGCAGCCGTCAACACCACCAAGTTACGCAGTAAGGAAACCATACAACATTGAAGCGAGGTGACGTAAGGCACTAGGCGGGGCTCCTCGAACGGCGCTCCCTCTCTCCTCCGGAATGAAGTGAGTTGTGAGGGTAAATATTGCGATCGTTATATCTCCGGTCCTTCTTTAGCTTTTCGAAAAATTTATTCGGCTATATATTTCTGGGAAGGGTCCGACTCATTCCAGAGTGTTTTTCACGCCAAGCCCAAGGAGTGGTTCATGACCCCTTTAAGCAAAGGCCTGCTGCTATGTAACTACAATTCTTGTGCAATCATTTTTTTTTTTTTATAAGTTTGATGCTTTTTCATTGTTTTTTCTAAATGTTTGAGGTGAACCTAGTTTCCAGAACCTTTCTTTTTCAATTATTTTATATGTTTGTTACACACGCTAGATAGGTCGCATGGTATGTAAAAAGGTAGTGTAGTTCATACCTGGCAATAATCTGTTAAAAAATGTTCCTTCAAAGGCTGTTTTAGTGTTATGTGTATTCACCAGGGCTTGAAGTCTCCCTTCATTGTAAGGGGGGCCCTCATAGGGCAGCGACATATGCATATGCATATATATATATATATCAAATAACATGAGTTGACTGGCTGCATTGAAAACCTCAGGCACGACAATGCTATGTTTTATTTTCACACCTACTTGTGTAAAAAAAGAAGGAAAAATACATGCGTCTTTGGCATTACACCAGACTTGTAATGCACAACTAAACAAGTAAAAATTGACTAAAGAGACACAGGTGAACCTTCACTGATTTACGAGCAGGCAGCTTGACGCTCACGTGCCTCAGGAAACAGCATGCTGTGCCAAAAAGCTTAGTCAAACAGGGTGCTGACCAGTGGTGTGCCATGTATCGGTCAATTGCACTCAGCAGTATGACGATATCGTTTTTTTTTAGGGGCGAAGCTCCTTAAGGCGGCACCCGTTCGTCCCTCGTAGTCGTAGTAGTGCGTAACCAGTCGTAACGCTAGTACCAGATCTTGACCTCCAAGGTGGTGCCGGTGGGAGATTTTTCCTGTGCGTTGTTGAACAATAAAAAATTCACAGCGCGCGCGTTAACTAAAAGCCGAATTCTTCTGTCTCTCATTCCCCATTAGCAGCCATTGGCATGTTCCAGTAGGAAACGTTAGTAGAAGTAGAAGTGTAAGTGTTAGCTAAAAGCCGACTTCTTCTGTCTCTCATTCCCATTAGCAGCCATTGTTTACCTCCAAGGTAGTGCCTGGTGAGATTTCTCCTGTGCGTGATTAAACAATAAAAATTTTGTTCGAAACGCCGTTGATTGATGAAATAAACCAACGAAAGACGCCAGATGTTTTGTAAAAGCAAAACGAAAGAACGCCAGATGTTTCTAAAGCAAAACGAAAAGACGCCAGCTGCTTAACGAAAGACGCCAGATGTTTTCTAAAGCAATGGTTTTCTAAACAATGAAAATTCACAGCGTACATGTAAAATTAAAGTGAGCTGCAAGTCGTCATAACTCATCGAACCTTTAGTATAAACGCGCCCGATCTCACGTCGGTGATGATGTACTGGGCAGAATTCACGGAAGATTCACGGTTTACCGATGAACCTCCGCAGCTTCGCCCACTCATCATCATTCACTCCGTGGATATGCTGTGATTTTTTCTATTTTCGTGACGGCCCATCAACGGAATAATCATGATTAAATCATTGTTCGGAGAATTGGAGAGCTACAATTTCCCCACTCAAAGCACTACTGCCAAAAAATCTACTGAAACGCTTGTCATATGGGTGCCCTAGTGCTACAGCTCACCTGCCGAGAGGGGGCCGAGACCCTTCTTAAAAAATGGAGCGTGTGCCGGGGCCCCCTGGGCCCCCCCTGACTTTAAGCCTTGGGTATTCTAAGCCAATTAAAGTATGTACTTGTCCCCCCAAGTTGCTACAAACTTGTTTTTTGAAGCTCCTAGGACGACGTATTAAATGCCGCTAACTGCTCCAAATCAAGATTCTTCTGCTCCAAGATCAAAATTTTGCGGCTCCAAAAACTGCTCCTAATTCAGTTTCAGCCGTCTCACACCTGCATGTGTAATATAGCGTGGCAGAAGAGTAAAATAACAACCAGGTGTCACACAATGCGAATTGCTGAATGAGTGACCGGGTCATCGATTGCTTCCAACCCATTACAAAAGGCTCAGCCATAATTCTTCATTGTCATCAGCCACAGCTGGATACTTGCTTCGGATGCATACTTCGGAAAAATGAGGTTGTGGCCCTTACACAGGTTTATGCTGTATTTTCAGCCTGAATAAAGTGAACCATATTTTACAGCCAAGCCATCGTCATCGCTGTAGGAGTAGTGTGCGGGTCACGTAACCAGAAGGGTGAGTGAATAAAGAAATAAATAAAATGAAATGATGATGACGCTCTAGTGACGGAATTGTGACACCACGTGATAGCCCAGTCGCCCACATTTGCCCGCTTACTGTCTGACGGTTTTCACAGCATGGAACTGGCTAAAAATTTTTATCCTTGATTTCATTGTTTCACTGCTACTGCGGAGGAGCATCGAGGCAATAAATGAAATGCTGGTGCCGGTGGCCGTACGGTTGATGTGCACACAGTTTTTGTCAGGGTACCGCACAAGAGAGAGCCTAGACAATGGCCGTCAAAGCAACTGCAAGGGACGAGTGCACCTCAATGCACTCCTCGCCTTCGAATCGGCAGAAAGGGCGGTTGATGCGTGTCATGCAGGAACTCTGGTTCTTCGTATCACGCACTATCAGGCACGAGTCTCTATGCATTGCGCAGTTACGTATGTCCGCACACTATTTGGTGTTTTCGTTAGCGCCATTTGTCAAGTAACAACCGCAAGTATCCACAGAGGCTGTAGCAGTAAATTCACACTGGGAAAATCAGTGCGAACATGACGGAGACACAAGACGAGAAGGACACAGTACAAGCGCTCTCTAACGACGGAAGTCTATTGAAACAAAAATCAACACCATGCGCGCTCAGGAATTTTAGGTCACGTGAAAGAAATTGCTAAGCATGCGTACCTCACACTCTAGCAAAGAAACAGAAGGACCAGATATGCAATTATCACCCTTCATTTTGATGAGGAACGCTTTCATGAGTTCACGAGCCTCTTTATCTTAATTTAGTGAGATAGCGAATGCGATGAGCTCTTGCTTATCTTACAAGTGATTGCCATTCTTAAGAAAATGGATGTCATTAACAAGGCTCGCATCTCGCCAGCAATCTTGATTGACAAGAAAAAAAAAGCGATGCCGCTTGACTCGAAATGAGTTATTCTGAACTGTGAGTAGAACAGCCAGCGGCGTAGCAAGAAATTTTTTTCGGTGGGGGGGTTCAACCATACTTTGTGTATGTTCGTGTGTGCATTTGTATGTGTGCGTGTATATATACGCAAGCAAAACTGAAAAATTTCAGGGGGGGGGTTTGAACCTGAGAACAGCCAGTGTCTAAGAAAGTACTGAAGAAGGTAGAGCCAGTGTGTGAACAATTTTGGTGCTAAACTCTTTCTAGGACATGTTAAGCACTGCCCTTGTGTGCGCCGTCAGAGAAGTGAGAGTGGTGCATTGTGTGCAGGCCAGGGTCGCCCAGGAGCCCATCCTGGCAGCTGGGCGCTCTATCATTGATGGCTCATGCAGCATGATTTTGTCAGCCAAATCCTTGGTGCTGAACCCTAAGGACCCACCAGCCTGGCAGAGCCTGGGCGCCCACAGCAAGGAGGTCTCAGACGGCATCAAAAGGCTCGTCTCATCAATCAAGTAGGGCTGTTCATCGAACACATTAGTTTGTGTATGGCAGCTTGTTTTGTAGGTTGGTAAAATGCACACTTTGCCTTCAGAAAGACTGGTTGAACCATCGTCCATATCTTGTTGTTGGCTCCCTTAGTGTGGATGATCAAGTCACTTCTTTCATCAAGCTATTTTGAGGAAGTAGTAGAAGGCATATGTGTTACTGAATAGACCCTTTTTGCAAACAGTGTGACATCACTGCAAGTGCCACACCCACAAATGCTGCCCTCAATGCAGATGGCAGCCTCAGCCCTATCGGCATGCTTGCGATCAAGTGAATTTCCTGCACAGGTTCTTGTGTCCATTGCAGAGGAGTGCTTGAGGCAGCTGAGGCCTCGTTATGCATGAAAGCAAGTCAGGGAAAAGAAGCCGCAGATAGCTGTCACTCCATACATACCCACCATTTCATATGAGACAGCTATGTCTGTTACAAAACTCTAAGGGCTTTGCAAGAGAGTGAACCAGGATGAGGGTAACACTTTTCCAAAAGCTAGAGGAAACATCAAATAAATTTTGTCGAATGCTCCTTCAGTGTGGCTTACCATATCCCTATGACCAGCAGCAACAGCTACATCGGGCAGACAGGCTTGACACCAGACACGTATAAGCAGATTAGCGGGCCTGGCATACTATGACTGCGTACTACAGCAAAGAGCGTAGACGACAGGCTCTGTTTGAGCAGACTAAGGTCTCGTTTTGCTTGCCAGAACACCAATAAAGAGATACAGTTAAAACTCGATTTAATGAAACCCTATTTCACCAAGTTCCCAACCTAACAAAGAAATTTCCATTCCCTGGCAAACACCCATAGGGTTCACTCCTTTCATCAACCCAAATTAACAATGTTTTTCCTGAAGATGTTGAGTAAAAAAGAAGTGATTTTCTTGTAATTTTGACAGAGACGGGTTTTTCTTTGAGCGTGCACTCTAACGCTATAGTGTTAAAACTAGGGCTGTGCAAATATTAAAATTTTCGGTGTGAAGCGAATTCGAATAAAAATGTCTGAATGCAAATTGAATCGGATATTTCTGAAATATTTTTCTAATACTTCGAAGTGAAATTACAGAAAAAAAAAGTTGCAGAGGATCCCTAATAGGGTTGCCACCTGTCTGGTTTTAGACTGGCCTGGCCGGTTTTTTAGATAGTGGGCCAGTTGCCGATCCGTACCTAAGACCAGCCGCCATTCACTGTTTTTTTTTTTTGTCATAATATCACAATTATTTTATCTCTGGCCATTTTATCAGCGTCAGTTCAACAACTACGGCTGTAAATATTGATCGTCAATCACCAACACTCTTACGCTGTCAGTAAACCACTTTTTAAGATCCCTTAAAGTGTAGTGGTCATTGAAATAAAGCATAATACAGTCGAACACGGATATATCGAACTCGAAGGGGATCGCAAATTAGTTCGATATATGAAAAATTCGATATAAAAAAATACAAGCCCCAAGAACTTACCAGTGGCGGACGATCACCTACAATCGGCGCATTCAAGAATGACAACTAATTCCACACATACGATGCAACAGAATGTTTTATTTGCGTGAAAAAAAAATCGCTTAACTTGGCCTGCCTCTTCGGCTTTCAAATGAAGTTGAAGACACTGGCCTCAATCTTATCGAGGCTGTGCAGGTGCGACAGCCCGGTTCACTCCATGTCGCCGCAAAAACGGCGAATCAAGCCGAACGCTGCCGCCGCTTCAGCGGTGGAGTACGTGCATGTAGCCGCCGCCTCGTCCAGACGATCTTCGTCGCCACTTGAGCTGTCGGCCTGGGCATCCTGGGTCCCTGCGACCGCAGCTACAATGTCCTCGTCAGCGAGGCTCGCAACAGCCTGAACATTGCAGTCCACTTCCTCAAAATCGTCTGCAGACACTTCGGGTGGAACGGCATCCAGGAAGAGGGACAACAACTCATGAAATGTGTTGTCTATGCGCTTGTCGTCGCCGTCTTCACTGGTTTCCACAAGTTCCGCCGTCACGAAGCCTGCCTTCCGGAAGCAGTTGGCCACTGTGTCCGTCTTCACGTCTCGCCAGGCGCCCGTCACCATTTAAGTGGCACCAAGCAGGCCAACCTTCAGCCCACCTTGAAGGACTTGATGATGGCCTGGTCGAGCAGTTGCAGCTTCGCTGTCGTGTTGGCCAGCAGAAACTTCAGCTCGGATGTTTTTGAGCTCGCAGGGGAGCACGCACGCAAAAGAGGAATGCGGTGGTATGCGACAACTCCACGGTAGTAAACTCCGCCAACAAAGCGCTCGCGATCAGTCGTGATGGCGGCGATGGCCACCCAGGCGCCCGGGCTACCTGCGATGGCAGCAGCGAGCTGTGGTTGGTTGAGCAAATACGAAAGGGGCGGGCTGTGGTTGGCTGATCAAAACTCGCAAAACAGCAACAAAAAAAAGAAAGAAAAGGCGAAAGGAGGAGACTGCTGGCTCCTTCGTTCCTGCTCTCCGAGCCGACGGTAATGCGTAGAGCGTAGGAGAAAGAGAGAGAGAAAAAAAAAAACCGTTCCACAAGTTGAAAAACGCGCCCAGCAGGAGTACAGTCCGAGCCTTCTTGCCCTCACGTTTTTCGAGCGTTTCTGTGTGGGCTGAGGCACGGTACCGCGAAAGTCGCGGGGCTCAGCGAGTGCCGAAGTGCACCTTCCAGCTCGCGCGGCGTTCGATATATCCGATGGCGGGTAAAAATACCGTTCGATATAGACATGCGAATTTCTATATTTTACAAAGGATTTTCAAGGGGATAATTTACGAGTTCGATATAGCCGAAAATTTGATATATGTGGGTTCGATATATCCATGTTCGACTGTATTGCACGTGTATGTATATATGAATATCCCACATTTTTGTGGGATATGCACTGTATACATTTTAACGTGTCTGCAATGTCACCGGCCTGGTGGATTCAGACGCAAAGAAGAGCTTTTTATGGACGTAGTATGTGCGTTTCCTTTTCAGTGCAGTGCATTCAGAGCAATAACAAAAACCTGACTTACTTTTAGTACAAGCATCATTCTAATCACTGGTGTTTTAATGCCAGACTAGTTAGTTAGCTCAGTGTACATGTCAGTGTCAGTTGTAGTGACATCGCTATCACAAAATGACAACGGAATATATTTTAAAGCTGGGTAGCTATTCCCATTGTGTCCATCTAATAGACTGTCCATTTTGGCCGCCACTGATAGGCTGGAGCTCAGCAAGCAGCACGCCCCCTTTTTCCAGTGCTTCTTCTGCAACATCATTATGACGTCTGTGGACATAGGTTTGCAAGACGCTTACCCTACGAGCGCGACCCGGAAGGGCCACGACGTACTCCACCGCCACAGCGCACAAAGATGCTACAGCCGGGTTCATCAACTCCCCAACATGGTGCAGAAAAGGCACTTGCGGCAGGTTGTCTACAAACACGGGTTTATTAACCCAAGATGCAGCACAGCGCAACAATCACGGGATTGCGGGCGGTACGGGTAACTCCGTAAGAACGATCGAGTATGCTTGCCTGCGGTGCTACGGCTATTACACAAACGGAGCAGCCGAGCACACGGATGAGAGGTCGCCTGCTAAGGCAGCGGTTGAACCTCTCATTGCAGGCTTGAGAGCATTTCCCAGCGGTGACCAAGTGCCATCCACAAGCAAGCTCCGGTGGAGAGGGGTCTCGGGGGCTGTCTCTGGTGGCCAGCGGACGGGTGTGGCACAGTGACATGAGCTAGTGTGCCGAGCGAAGTGTGGCACCCGAACGTCTGCACACCAGGAAGAGGGAAGCATGACTTGCGCGCACGCTGTAAGAATATACTCAGGTGCTGACACTCTTCTCCAACGCGTGGAAAAGCGCAATCCACGCGCTGCCAGATAATGTTCGGGTTCTTATCAGTTGACTTGCAGTTTCATCGGCGCCTTCTTGGAGGGCGCCACGAAAAGCGGGGCAGTCGTCTCCATAGCAACACGCATGCTGCTGATAACGTGCATTTTTTCTGTGCCTTTTGCTGGATAATGTGCATTAGGGGCAAAATCAAGAGAGTAACAGGAGAGGGCACGGCGAGCGCGACGGCGATCACGCACTCGCGGGCGCTCTCCACCTCGAGCCATTAGATGGCGCACCGCTCAACGGACCCATGACTGAACATTTTCTGGCCGCTTAGGCGCGCGCAGTGTCAACACCTGAATATTCTTACACCGTGCTTGCGTGAAACAATAAGTCCTGGCGTCAAGTCATGACCGCCATGTTGCCATTTAATGGCGGTTCCTGGCGATCGAGCCGTGTGGGGCCGGCACAGCACGCTAGCAGGAGAACAACGCACCAAAGGGAAGGGTGCTCTTGATTCCCACACGTCATGGAGCTCTCACAACTGTCGACACAAATGAAAGGGATGGAATGCGCTTCAATGCAATGAACGCAGCCTCCAAAGATCCACTTTCGGCCACACAAATCTTGGAAGCTGTGCATGAGCTCTTGATTCTGTGATCACGTTAGCCCTCGAATTAGGTTTATTGCAGCCGCCCGTCTTAACGCACCCGTGAAGGTTGATACGCATTCCCTGCATCATTCTCAATCATCTGGGACACGCTCATATGCAAGGACAGAATTGTCAAGTTTGTTTATTTGGTCTGTTGCTGTACATTTCGTCCACTTTTTCTGCTACGCTGGGAGTGTGCTGTGCGGGTTCGGTGGCTCGATGTGGTCAAGACAGCTCGCCACTTTCTCGAGTTACTGAATGCACTCTGCCAAAATGGACATGTCCATCAGGTGGACACATCAAGAATAGCTCCCTAGTCTGCACAGGCTCATTTCGTGCTCAACTAGTGGCTGTCTGCATCAAATTTGTTTCCAGTGAAGGGAAAATTGTGATGCGTACCTTTCATTGTGAAAGCTCATATCAAAGTAAAGTTATTTCGCACGCTGAGGACAGCTACGTCAGTCTATTCTGCATGCCTGAAACCTGTGTCCGTGAGTGGTGCAAACAAAGGAAGGAAATCTTTGGCTGCATGTCGGCCCAGAGAAGTTTCTATCAGCCGAAAATGAGAAAATATCCGGATCTCGATGACAAGCTTGCAGGCGTTCTCAAGCAGCTCCGTGTATACAGAGGTTGTCAAGGTAACGGCCCTTGAAACAGCACACAATTGAGGCATATCCAGAAGTGACCTTAAGGCCAGCAAAACTGGATCACTGAACGAAAGGAACTGCCTGCAGAATAAATTTCACTTTCTATGAGGGTGCATTGTGCTTGCCTTTTTTTTCTTCTGATCGTCAACATAGCGGTATGCAATAGTTTTAAAAGATCTTGTAATATTACGTGCAGATGCATTTTTATTTAGAACTCTGGAAAATTGGGTGTGTGTTAATTCGATTGAGTACAGTATTAGCAGATCTGCACTTCGCACTTTTACGCTGCACTCTTTCTAGTCTGTGCACAGTGGTCGGGCTACCTTGTCTAAAATAATGTCAGAGTGTGGTGACGGCCATTAAGCTTTCAATAGGTCTAAGTTTCCGAGGAGAATTGGTTTTACGTACATCATTTATGGTGCATTCAGACGACGGACTGAATCTGGATGTGGCGAGGCGGACGGCGCGACACATGACCTCACATCAGCGATTCCGCTCGACTCGCGGACGGATAACACCAACCTTTTTTTTTCACATTGGGATTCTGCCGGCGGAACGCCGCAGCTTCAATGGACAAACAGGCTGGCAACCAGTACACTTTTCTTCTGCTCGAGCCATACGGCTGTCCTCGAAGTTGATTTCAGCTCTGCTGGCGCTTAGTTCAGTTTATTTCTGGGGTCTTAATTTAAGATGATCACCTTTTAGATACCTATCACTTTTAATGCACGCTGATTGGCAGGTTGGAGAGTTGCGGATAAGTTGTCGCTTTAATCATTGCACACACAGAATTCTGCGGCCGGCAAAGTGGGGTTGTCTCAGAACACAGCCCGTGTTTGAACACTGGTTTTAAGGTCAAGATGGGAACCAAGAGAAGAAAACATAATGTGCAGCAGTGCATTGTGCACTGTCGGTACCTGTTATCCGTAGAGGAAAGAAACTGCCGATATCTGCGCATCAATGTATCCTCCCTTCATATGTGGGGCCCCATGCGCTACAGCAGCGAGGTCAGTCTTCAGCAGCTGGATGGGAAGATTTTTCTTCCCATCCAGCCATTCCACCAACAACACCGTTTTCACCGAAACAAATTACAGTTCTCGACAATGCTCGATGCTCGACAAAGCTCCGCGAGCTTCGCGTTCTGTCGGCCATGTTTTTGAATACTCTCAAACCGGTCTGCTGGCAGCGGGCTGCGGGCGCAGGTGAGCGCAGAGGCTGCAGTCAAGAGTAATCAGGCTCATTAATGCTAAGACACATCCTGGCGGATGATCCATGGATTAGCCATCCGCGTCCACAGCAAATCCGGATTCAGTCCGTCGTCTGAATGCACCATTAGAAGCGCTGCGATCTGATTTTAAGTGAATGAAATTGTTATATTTATTTTCCTGAAGTTCGAATATTAGGAATAGTGAAATTCCGGTGCGAATCATACAGCAAACACTATTAGAAAAATAATCAAAAGTTTGAATATTTGCACACCCCTAGTTAAAACATCTAGGCGCCCTAATCACGGTCATAGCTTTATTTTGACGATGATTGATGTCACACCCATGTACGGAATATCGGACTCTGCAGCACTTTTACGTGCCGGATGGATTTTACGTGTGATGGTTACTTTCGGTATTTCATTGTTTATGTGACAGATAGCTCTGATCCTCTCTTTGCAACTTTCTAGCTAGGTCCGTTTGCACACTCACTGCATTTGTTCTGTGCGTCTTTGCATATTGGTAGCCTGTCATAACTTCACGTGATCTGCATGCTTTGCCCAAACATGGTGCCTGCTATGTCCAGGGGAGGCACCATGTTTGGGCAAAGCACTATGTCCAGGGGACATGGGAGGCTCTATGTCAGGTCAGGTCAGTTTAATACTTTAAAGACCCCCTACATAAGGGGTGGTTACATGAAGAACAAATACAAGAGCGTCCTTTACAAAAGTGTATACAATACAATAAATTTGTTATTATAAAGTGTTCTTAGTACACCACTGCAACATTTATTACGCATTGTTAGTTTTAATATATTCCGTCAAACGTTTTAGAAAGAGACGGCCATGTGGTAGCAACGATTTCCTCGGGAAGGCCGTTTCATTCTGAGGCAGTTCAAAAAAAGCATGAGGACGAAAACGCAGTAGTTCGTGCAAGACTTGGTGCGAGTGACCTAGGAGGCTAGATGTGCGCGCTGAGGGTGGAATGTCAGGTGGTTGATGAAGGGAGCTGAAAAAGAATTTCTGGTAGAGCGATAGGCTGGCGAGACAGCGACGATGGGCGAGAGGTGAAAGAACGCATTGCGATTTTAGTGGCGTGAGACTGATGTCATACCAATACGTGGAATGAATAAATCTGGCCGCCCGATTTTGAACTGCCTCTAATGCTTCGGTGAGATAGGCCTCTTGTGGATGCCAGACAGATGATGCGTGTTCGAGTTTTGGCCAAACGAGTGGTTGATAAGCGATTAGTTTTACGTGCTGTGAAGTATGGCGGAGGTTACGTTTTAAGAAACCTAATGTTTTGTTAGAGGCTGATATAATATTAGTGATGTGGGTGCGCCAGGATAAGTCACTGCATACAGTGATAACCAGGTATTTATATGATGATACTAAGTCGAGGACTTAGTATCACTAAGTAATTTGGAACAATCTTGGCAGAGAACAGCGCTTTGCGATAGGTGGTGAGACACTGAAAGTTGTAAAGAAGTACGTCTACTTAGGACAGGTAGTAACCGTGGAGCCGAACCATGAGAGTGAAATAACCAGAAGAATAAGGATTGGATGGGGCTCATTCGGCAAGCATTATCAAATCATGAATGGTAGTCTACCACTATCCCTCAAGAGGAAGGTATATAACAGCTGCATCTTACTGGTTATTTACGTGGTTGTTTACCTATGGAGCAGAAACCTGGAGTCTTACAAAGAGGGTTCAACTTAAATTGAGGACGACGCAGCGAGCGATGGAAAGGAAAATGATAGGTGTAACTTTAAGAGACAGGAAGAGAGTAGAGTGGGTCAGGGCACAAACGGGGGTTAAGGATATCCTAGTTGAAATCAAGAAGAAGAAATGGATATGGGCCGGGCACGTAGCACGTCGGCAGGATAACCGGTGGTCATTAAGGGTAACTGACTGGATTCCAAGAGATGGCAAACGCGTGAGGGGAAGACAGAAAATTAGGTGAATAGGTTAGATTAAGAAGTTTGTAGGTATTACGTGGCAGCAGAAAGCACAGGACCGGGTTTATTGGCGGAACATGGGAAAGGCCTTTGCCCTGCAGTGGGCATAGACAGGCTGATGATGATGCTGATGACTGAGTCGAGTGGTATGCTGCCTATTTCGTAAGGAAACCTACGACCTTTGACTGAGAGTCCGGTGGAGAGGCTGCGTGTCACAAATGGGTGCCGTCGGTGCACCACAGCGCGACTGGAGTGTTTGACTGCCCAAAGGACATGCACCAACTGCCAACTGTGAGGCAGAGGCTAAGGAACATCAGGCATTTGCAGAAGCCAGGATTTCTCGTACGCATGGCTGCTTCTTCTGCCATTCCTTTTCTCGCGTGCACCCTTCCTCACACAGCCCCTGCACTTCTCTTCCTTTTCCAAGATGCTCGCGCCACAAGGGTTTCTGGCATCGCTCTTCTTTTTTCTTCCCGCTGTTTGTATTACGGTGTCTCAAGAGCATTCTGGTGACTTCATCACTGCCATCCTCACTTTGTCCGTACATGCACCGCATGACACGCTGCTTGTTTCGGGATATGAAAGAGGTCCACGAAGGCTCTCCATCAAGGCAAAGTTGGCTCTCCACGAAGGCAAACACAGCTAATAAATGCTTTTACTGCAAACGGTCATCTTTTCAGTGATTGTATTACTACAAGTCAGAAGTAGACAACTGGTTTTTTAGAGCTGCTTACCTAGTACCCACCGCATCGTTACTAACTCTACAGAATTGTCTTAGTGTTCCTTGATAAAACTAGGCTTGTGCGAATATTCGAGCATTTCGAATATTCGAACGAATATTACAGTATTCGAATTCCCTTCTATTTGAATTTAAATTATTGGAAATTTTGAAGTATTCGAAATGAACGAATAGGTGTATATTAGTCTGCATGTAACCCCCTGTAAAGGTGGCTTCACTGCAGTAGAGGGGTGCTATACCGTGAATACACCTTTCCAGAAAAAATCCGCACTGCCGCGAAGCCCCACTTAAAGTTAAGAGGGGACACTGCTGTTGAAATGTTTTTATTTCTAAATTGATTTTGATGAAACTTGTTGAGTTTATGTATATTCGTGTGCTAATTTCAAATATGCAATTCTTTTTAGTATAATGAGGGGGTTTTTAAAATACAAAATATTTCATGTGCCTTTTTGTGAGCCAGATTTTTTTTAAACTGAGGGAGTTACAAAGTAAATCAGCATGTCACCATAATCTGGAATCAGAACTGCGTGCTGTGCAACAAGAATTGATGTCTGAAACCCATTTGTACAAAAGTTACGGTATTTTTAAACATTTACGAGTGTGTCAATTTCAAGCTGGGATTTCATTTGCGAATGTTTAACATACCGTAACGTTTGTTCTAATGGGTTTAGAACATCCATTTTTGTTGAAGTACTGCACTCAGTTCTGATTCCAGGGTATTGTGATATGCTGATTTACTTTGTAACTCAGTTTAGAAAAAATCTTACTCCCCAAAAGGCGCAGAAATGTTTTGTATTTTAAAAACTACTCGTTATGCTAGAAAAATAACTGCATATTTGAAATCAGCACACAAATATACACAAAATTATAAAGTTTCATCCAAATCGATCAAGAAATAAAAAACAATATTTAAGTGCCCTTAAATGACCATATTACCCCAATGGTTCAAAAGTGCTCGGCACGACGCTGGCCCAAGGTCATTGGCCAACCTGGCCAACCTCGGTCATAGGTCAGCTGCCGACGTCGGCCCACGTTTGGGGATTGACACTGGCCTCAGGTTGGCCGATGTTATGGGCACCGACATTGGGCCGACCTAAATGGCCAACCTGGCCAATTGCCAGCCACCCTAGGGCCAGGTTTGGCCCTGTGAAAATTAGCTCATGGCCAGGCGCCAGCGACTAGTGCCAAGCTTGGGCCGGTGAAATGGCCCGTTGCCAGCCAATGCAGGACCATGCCTGGCCCGGTGCTTATTCGCGCATACGGCCAGCTGTAAGCCACGTAGGACCCAGCTTGGCAGAGGAATAATTAGCCTTGATTTTTCGGGATGCCACATTTTCCTACATGCAACAGGAGGGAAGCCCCATCTTGCGCACCAGTGTAAAGCCGGCAGACACAAGTACAAAATGCAGGAAATTCTTTTGATCATTTATTGAAAAATTTTACACATCAAAACAGTGCAAAAACACACTGTGAACTAAGATTGTCTGTATAGGAACATAAATGCAGTTCACCACATCACCAGTACATGTACTTAAAGTGGCATAAGAAAGTTTGCACAAGTTTATTGCACAAGAAGCTTTACGGTGCGAAAACTTCTTGCTGCCTAGCTGCCGCCTCTGCGTTCCGCCATCTTCTTTGCTATGCAGCGTCAGGCAAGCAGATAAGCCCACCTCTTCAACAGCTCTCACACCTTCGGTCTGGATTCTCATGCTTTATTCGCGTCCCATATTTTATTCAGTTAGTGTAGCGTTCCAGCATGTATTGCCGCGATGATTTCGCGTGTGTGTTACGTAATTGTTATTTCTTGAGAGTGAATTCTGACGTCGTGTCTTTTCTTGCGTCGCGGCAGAGAGTGATTTGCTTGTGTTTATTTGAGCATTCCTTTGTTTGTGATCACTGATTTCAGGGCGCGTGATTTTATTTTGTTAAAGCGAGTGTATGCTTTTACCTGGAGACTTACAAAGAGGGTTCAACTTAAATTGAGGACGACGCAGCGAGCGATGGAAAGGAAAATGATAGGTGTAACCTTAAGAGACAGGAAGAGAGCAGAGTGGGTCAGGGAACAAACGGGGGTTAAAGATATCATAGTTGAAATTAAGAAGAAGAAATGGATATGGGCCGGGCACGTAGCACGTCGGCAGGATAACCGGTGGTCATTAAGGGTAACTGACTGGATTCCAAGAGAGGGTAAACGCGTGAGGGGAAGACAGAAAATTAGGTGGGTAGATGAGATTAAGAAGTTTGTAGGTATAACGTGGCAACAGAAAGCACAGGACCGGGTTGATTGGCGGAACATGGGAGAGGCCTTTGCCCTGCAGTGGGCGTAGACAGGCTGATGATGATGATGATGATGCTTTTACGTCGTCTTCCATCCGATGCCCCTGGCCAGCAGTCGATCAGGCGTGGACCTTATCGCCGGTCAGCCTGTCAAACAACCCGCAAACGCACGTGGGTGGGATTGTCGCCGCATTCCTTCCGGAACGAATAGTGCAGATAATTCAATTAACATATAAAATCGAAATTACACATAAAGGCTGATTTTCTGCACTATTCGTTCCACAAGGGATTGGCGACAACAATTCCACCCACGTGTGTTTGCGGGTTGTTCGACAGGCTGACCGGCGATAAGGTCCACACCTGATCGACTGCGGGCCAGGGGCATCGTACGGAAGATGACATCAACATACACTCGCTTCAACAAAATAAAAACGCGCCCCGAAATCGGTCATCACAAACAAAGGAATACTCAAACTAAACACACGCAAATCACACTCTGCCGCGACGCAAGAAAAGAACACAACATCAGAATTCACTCACAAGAGATGACAATTACGTGACACAGACGCGAAATCATCGTGGCAATACACGCGGCAACCCTACACAGACAGAATATTCGAAAAATAAACATGCGATGGTTAACCAAAGCAAAGATTGAACGCAATTAAACAAGATAGTCCCGACGGAAGGTGCGAGAGCTGTTCAACAAGTGGGCTTACCTGCAGTGGAACGTCCGTATGCTGGTGGTTGGTTTGCCGGCGTACACTGCTGCCGACGATTAGCAGGGACTTGAGTCACACGCCGCTGCCGAAGGTGAAGATGTGATTCGAGCCGTGGGTCCTGCTACAGGACCACGCCAGAGAACACGCTTCAGCTGCCAGCTACCAGTTTGAGTCTTCGCCTCGCGTGCCGCTTGGCTCGACGGTTCAACAAAGTGTTTGTTCGTTCACTCTCCTTTGGAGTCCCTCGCTCCCATGCTCTTCCCCGCTCACCCACCACTCTATGTATCTCTCCCTGCGCGCCGGCTGCCGCGAGCGAGAGGAACCGATCCACCACGTGAAGGAAGAAGGGGTGTTTGCTCCCCTCCCGCTGCGCACACAGCGGTGTCACGGTGGTGAAGCTTGTCAAGTACGCGCACTTTGAAACCATTGGCATAGCTGGGGGTAGGGGGAGAGGGTCCGAACCCTCCTAAATTTTCTCAATTTTGCATGTGTGTATGTACACGAATTAACATGTATAAATGGTGGCTGACTGCCTCGCCCCCCCCCCCCCCACCATTGTTCCCCAGAAAATATTTCTATCTACGTCCCTGTTAATGGCATATACGTACATAAACTGCCAATTTACACCGCGATTCACGACATACCACTGCCTGCCTCAAAAAAAGAAAAAAAACGCAGCAGGAATATCCGTTGCTACTTACACAACAGGCAAATTGACAAGCGCCAAGCAACCGCGCCCTAGCATAGCGCACCATTCTAAAATAGGGGTCGGCCCACGCTCGTATTCCGACTAAGTTCGGCCAACCACTACTTCCCAACTCGTTGCCAACCGTTGGCCACTGGCCATGTCCCCTTGGGACCCTCACACTGATTCATTAATTTTTAAGTTTAAAAGCTTGTTATACTGGCTAGGGATGGGCGAATAGTGAATTTGAGGTTTGAAGCGAATCCGAATCGAATAGTGATTTGGTCAAATAATTTCGAATCGAATAGTTCGAATAGTATTTACCACATATTATTAAAAAAATGAGCATTTCTGTCATGACACTTGCACAATATTTTTAAGGATTGGAACTAGGTATGAGTGAATGTCACTTTTTTGGTCTGAAATGAAGTGGAAGCAGCCTTGAATAGTATCAAGATTTGAATAGCAGTAGGGTGCAAGTTATAAGTGGTGCAATACGTTACAATTTAAAAATTACTATACTTAGCGCATATAAGCCCATATAACACGCTTTTAAACTTAAAAAATATATGTACATTTAGCCTTGAAGTGTGGCTTCGCGGCAGTGCAGATTTTCTTTGGATGGGTTGTTTCACGGCACAGCAACTAGACGCTGCAGTGAAACCACCTTTACAGGGGGTTATGTGTGGTCAAATGTATACATATGTTCGTTCATTTCGAATACTTCGAAATTTCGAATAATCTAAATTCGTATCGAAGCGAATTCGAATACTGTAATATTCGTTCGAATATTCGAAACGCTGGAATATTCGCCCATCCCTAATACTGGCTTATATGCTCTAAGTGTAGTAAATTTTAAAACTTAAAAAATTTTACAGGTTATCACTTGCATTCTACCGAAAGTGAAACCCTGCTACTATTCAAAGTTGCTTCCACTTCCTTTGAACCAAAAATAATGACATTTGGACATGCCTTGTTTTAGTTTTAAAATATATTAATTGGGTCATGACAAATATGCTCATTTTTCTTTATAATATGTGATATATACTATTCGAATTTGCTTCGAACCTAAAATATGCTATTCGCACAAGCCTATATAAAACCATACTTCTGTTGACCCAATGCATAGTGGTGACCAAAGTTGGTAATGCCATGTTGGGCGCTGTTTGATTCTTGATGCATGCTTGCACAATGTTTCAAAATGTGAAATGTGGCCACTGTGAACATAGGTGCCGCAATTCAGGTTGGTGCGTTGCTTTTACTCAGTTTTAGACCGAAGTTGTTTTGTTTTCATGGTGTGCAACAAGTTTCGATGTTGCACATTTGTCGGGCCCAGTGTAGAGCAAGCAGCTTGGTTCAGTGAACACGGCATTCGGTGTCATTCCACTGTAGGAAAGTTCTGACGGCAAGTCACAATGGTGAAATGGGCTTCACTTGTGCTGATTACCACATTGCGTTGAACCTGTGTTTCCTTTGGCATAGCGCGTGCTGATAGCTGCTGTATAAAGGACTTGACTGGCACCACATCACGTGGTCTCAGCTTCAACACAAGTTATTTTAAACGCGTAAGCATTTCTATGATGACTCAACGAGAAAACTGTGTGTGTGTCCCTTTGTCACATAAGATAAATTGCTATGAAGAGGTGAATGTATAAAACACTAGGTTTCGAACCTAGGGCCTTGTGCTTAGAAGTCTTACCTGCTGGACTGCAAACCCACGCTTGCACAATGTGAGCATATCTGTTTGCATATGCATGCAGTGTATTAGCGATACAAAGCAAATGTCGAAGTAGAACACTTTTTGTGATGGTGTTCTCTAGGAGAACACGTAATGTTGACATTAGGACCTCGTGAAATGCCAAGCTCGCGTTTCGGTCATCACACTGATGTGTCTTCTCCTGGCTCGTTCCAGGCGCTGGCCGAGTGCTAGATAGGAGAAAGTTGCCACTATCATAAAGTTTTCTGCAACGAAACTCTACACGTACACATCTCATAGGCAACTCCCAAAGGAGATTCTGCCTGGTAGTGTTTTTTTTTTCTCTTTTTACTTCTCCGTTATATCGTTATATATGTGACACCTTCCATGTAAGAGCGGATCTATTGGTGGCTATATAGATTGCATAAAAGCTTGAATTTCAATGTAATGAGGTTTCGATATGACGAAGTAAATTGGTGATTTTACTGGCATCGTTATATCCAGGTATAACTGTAACACGAAAATGCGGAATCCTATGCATAACATTGAATGCTAATCCAAATGCCTACATTGTAATTGAAAGCTTGTTGCATAACTTACAGGGCTAAAAAGAAGAGCAACAGCAGTTTTCAGCAGTTTTCAGGGGCCTTATGTTTGAAACGAGGATGTCTTTTGCCAGGGATGAGGCCCCCGGCCAGAAGGAGTGTGACGAGGCCATTGACAAGTTAAACGCTGCCATCCGGGAGCTGGACCGTGCATCCCTGAACATCCTCAGCCAGGATAGCACACACCAGGCTGACAGCAGCATGCTCAAGGTACCTTCTCTTGTGACAGTCGTTTGTGGTTGAAAGCACACTTGACATTTACTATGTAGACAAGTGGATGTCAGAATGGCCAAAAGGCAGGCAAGTGGTGCACTGCAAAAGAGAAGTGTATATAAAGCTGAGAGAGCTCGCATGAATACTTCAACAAAACCTTGTGGTGGCACGGCAAAGAAATATTGCTCTTATCTTACACACACATTTAACCAACAGAGCTCCGCTACAAGGGCTTTGCTGGTACCCGTACTTTTCTATGGCACCAAGCTTTGAGTAGTTTGATTATGGTGGCTAGAGGGGGAGGTGTCAGCATCGGCCGGGCGGCACTTTTTCATGACACCGACAGGTGGCGCGCTCATCGTCTCCGAGATGCCTAGAGCGAGGTCTGGCGAAGTGGTCTCGTGGATTCTCTCCGGCGAAGCGCGTGTTATGTGACTTGTTGCTTCGCCTGCTCGGCATTTGTTTGTGCGTGTTGGTGCCTGGTAGCAAAAGGTGTTGTCGTAGCCACCGGCGCTTCGCGGGCAACCTGAATTTCCTAGTCAGCGAACGCGTCTATGGCACGCTGTCTACTAAAGCGAGAAACGCATTTCGCGTTTTCCACGACCGAGAAACGTACGTATGTCGCGGTTTTTGCGAGCGAGAAAAGCATGCCACGTTTTTAGGGACCGATAAACGTATGCCGCATTGTTCGCGAGCGATAAACGCATGTCGCGTTTTTTTCGCGAGCGAAAAAGACAATGTGCGGCGAATGCACGTGTTGCTGCTGATCTCGTCAGCATACAAAACATTTTCTGTCGTGAAGTTGAGTCGTCCCGTCGATGGATTATCCATTGCCGTCACCGGACCAAGGGACGCGTGCCTTGGTTACTTTATGTGGTCGACCGAACCTGGCAAGAAAGCCGAAAAGCGTCCGCTACATTGCGCTGATGGCTCAGCTGCGAGTTTGTTGTTTTCATGTGCTGACGCTACGTGATGGCAAAGCAACAGAGACAGCAGAGACATTGTTTCACCCCTAGATACACTACGGGATATGTCTCAGAAAGAAAAAAAGATATAAAGGTCTCTCTCATCACAGTTATGCCGCCGATGATGAACGTCACCAAGGTTGGGAACATTCCATTCCACGAGCTGATAAGCCGCTAGACAAGAAGTGCGTCGTCTGTGAACTTCACTTCGATGAGAAACTTATATTTCGCAGCCACACACATGTGATATCAACGGTGGAACAGTGGAAGTTCCCCGTGTTTGCGGTTCCCGCTTTGTTCCCCAATGTCGCTGCGTACCTTTCATAGAAATTGCCAGCGAAACGGGGGGCAATATCCCCTCGATAAGCCGAGGTGCAGTGTTTTCCAATCGATACACTCCACACAAAGCTACAGCAATACGAAGCAATTACCAAAGCTCTTGTTGGGCCAGCTTCATTGATATGTTTGCCTAATCTCGAAAATTATTTTGTTATATGGTTAGTGTGCGCCTTAAGAAGTCGTGGACGGAAAAAGCGCCTCGCGTTCGTACCAAACACCTCTGCGAACCTAAGCCAGCGCGCGGATGGAATCTCGGAGCCAACAGACGCACCCGAGGACGCGCCGATGCGGCGGCGCTGCTGTCGGCTCCGAGATGCCGCCCGCGCTGTCGCATAGTCATGAAAAAGTGCTGCGTCTCCTGCGTGCCGTTGCTGACACCTCCCCCTCTAGCTACCATAGTTCGATCCTGAAATGAGCTTCTGCCACATAACTTGGCTGATGATCTTACAGATGCTTTTGACTACAGTGATGCTTCCAGCAGCATCAGTGTCTGACTTTCGGTACAGCTTGAACAAATCATCACGCATCACTATTGCTCATCTTTCCCCAGCAATACTATATCGTGGAAATGGTAGCTTACAATGAAGCACTGCATTGGTGTTCACAAAAACCCGACCGGGGGGTCACATTTTGGGAATGCCGGCTGATTAGCTGAGTGTGTGTTTTGTGCGCATAAACAGGAGGAATCCTTATTGTTAGCAATCATGTTTCATTGTTGGCATCGTGTCAAACCTCATGATGCCCTTCATTCATTGTCACGCCACTTCGTAATCGGTACTTGTGGGTGTTTGCACGGTACTTAGGCTTTGTCAAAGTATACCATTCATCCTTGGAAGTAATTATGCATTCGGTACCAAATTACTAGAATTTTAAAAACAGCAGCACAAAGTTTAAAAAACACGGGCAAACAACACAGGCACTGCTAGGATTGTTCACCTTAGCAGCTACAATAGTCACCTCCACCTGTGGAATGCCTTGCATGCAGACTTATCAGGAGCATACGGAGTCGAGTGCATCGGAGATCTTGGACATCATTGAGCCCCTACGTTATGCAGCCAAGGGAGAAGCTGAGAAGCTGGGACACACGGTCAGTTGTGCTTTTCTCCGTATAAAAAGATTGTTTCATGCCATCTTTGTGTGTTGTAAACGATGCAAGGTGTGGCGCATGCAGTATTGGAGCTGGCTATCGTGCCAGCAGTGTCATCGAGTTTGGTGTTTGCCTATGCACATGTGACACCATAATGACTAATTTAGTTACTATTAGTTGTACAGTATCTGAGACCACTGAACCGTACTCTGCATTGCCATCCTTATTGGTGAGTGCATGTGCCCCAGGCAGGACATAAGAATAAAGAGGGCCTCCCCTTCCTCTGCTCTTTCTCTCTCCCCTTGAAACTCAGGTCAACCAGGCAGTTGGCTACCTGGGCCCTCTGGTGCAGAATGTCATAGCGGGGGCCTCACATACCCTTCACTCCAAGCGCCAGATGGCGCTGCTCGACCAGACCAAGACTGTGGCCGAAGGCATGCTGCAACTGGTCTACGCATCCAAGCAGGCCGCCGGCAACCCAAAGGTCAGTCATGCCGGCAGCCCAAAGGTCACAGATGTGACAGTCCAGTGGTAGTTACAAAGGCCAAAACAGCTGGTAGCTACACATGGCCTGGTGTAGGTTGTTGCAATAATTTTGGAGGCAACATGCGTGACATTGTAATGAAAAACAGCGCAAGAAGACAGGGACCGAAAGAGGTACACACACAGCGCTCGTGTCCCTGTCTTCTTGCACTGCTCTTTTTCGTTAAAATGCTTCAAAACCAACTAGCCTGCCAACAAGCATTAAAAAAAAGGATGTGTATAACATAACGAGGTGTCCTGTAAGCATGAGAAACTTTGTTCGAAACAACTGCTGAGCAGTATTTGTAGTTGGAAGTTTCTTCTCATCCAAATACATATACTAACTTTGCCAGGATCAGTCTGTCAGCTTATAGTCATAGTCAATGTTGTGCAGCATATACACAAGTGCACTTATACAGAGTCTCACCTAAGCTGTAAAGCCTGCTAAACATAAACTGGTCATTAAGAGTAACTGACTGGATTCCAAGAGAAGGCAAACATGTGAAGGGGAGACAGAAAGTTGGGTGGGCAGATGAGATTAAGAAGTTTGCGGGTATAAGGTGGCAGCAGCAAGCACAGGACTGGCTTGATTGGCGGAACATGGGAGAGGCCTTTGCCCTGCAGTGGGCGTAGTCAGGCTGATGAAGGGTGCGGCCCATACACGCGACATTTTTTTTTTTAAGTAAAAACGCACCAGTTAGCGAACGAAGAGCGTTTATTGCAGTATACGACATTTCTTGCGACATACGTGCTCAATCGTCGTCACTCGGCGAGTCCTCAGACTTGGAGTCCGAGATGAGATGGTGTGCTGCGAAGCGCCGTCACCCCACATGCAGTCATCTTCCGTGCCATCCAAGCTGTTAGATATCCCGGCGACTTTAAAACTTCGGGACACAATGTCCGTCGACACCGAGCTCCACGCAGATGGGATCCACTCAAGTACAGTCGCCAAGGCTAGTCCCTTCACACGCAGCATGTCCGTTGCGAGTGCAAGACCATCATTCCGCACTTCAGTCACATAGCGGAGCAAGTCTTCTTCCAAATCGGGAAACTTGCACTGCTCTCCTCGGAAAGCGCGCTTAGTGCTGTTGGTGTTTCGCAAGGCTTCTTTTTGAGCACACCAACGTCGAACACACTTCTCGTCGACGTCGAATTTTCTGCCGGCGGCACGTTTCCCATGCTCGAGAGCATACTCGATCACCTTCAACTTATAGCCAGCCGTGTAGCTATTCAGGTACTTGCCCATCTTGCCAAAACGTGAACGCCGAGTAGAAAACAAGCTAGCACGAAGGTCATCGAACAGTGCAGAAAACTACAGCAAACGGCTGGCTGAACTGCAAAAACCGAACAACGCAAACGACGCGAACGCCATGCCAAAGTTGGTGATGCTAATGCCGATATGAATAGCGCCAATAGCGCGTTTGTATAGAGATGTGAGAAGCTAAAGATAAAATCCTGCTTTAACCTTTAGTTGGCGGGTCTATGAATACTAATAAAAAGTTAAAATTTTTAGCCCACTTCACGAACATCTTAACACGAATAAAATCCAAAAATATATATCTATATACTCTGGTGACGATGATGATGGTTGCGTTTCCTTGCGCCATCTATCGACTACGCCTAGAAGCTTACGCGCGCGCGCATTTTGAATACGTATTGGTTGCGGAAAGTGTGGGTGCGGCTCTTACGCGCATTTTTTTTTTTTAGAATATGCACTTCAAAAAAACGGGGTGCGGCCCTTACACGGGTGCGGCCCTTACACGCGTTTATACGGTATTACATTACCCTCACCCTCACTTCTCGTTCCTTGCCATGCTTTACCCTCCTCCATTCCTTCCTCTTGCTGTGCATGGTTATGCTATAGTACTAGGAGCTGCTTGGCACATACCCACTTTTTGTGGTGCATACCCGCCGAGTTCTGCTTAAACAGCTCCGCTGTTAAAATGTCCTACGTGTTTGATCTGATGGATGTCGGACAGATTTTCTCATTGGGATATCCCCGAACGGATGCCAGCCTCAGCTAGGGTGGACTCTTGTGGAGTACTTAGTTCGACTACATAACCTTTTCTTCAACGACTTATTACAAACTGTACCTTATGGTTTGTGCGATATAAGTTGATGATCACATTCCAGAACAAAACGAGGCGCCAAACAAATCCGAGTTTTTTTATGTTAATGAGGATCATCAAATCCCAGTATTCATGCCACAAATGTGCATACCTGCTGCACAATAATGTTCATTTAAAAAGCGCGAAAAAACCACAACAGACAGGTAGGAAGGAGACGGACGAGTGAGTCGTCCTGTCTCCTTCCTACCTGTCTGTCGTGGTTTTTTCACGCTTTTTAAGGATGAATGTTGATCAGTGCATGAGGTGTGACGTCCCAATGTGACTCAGGCTATGAGAAACACCATAATAAAGTGCGCCGGATAATTTCGACCAGAGTGTAAATGCATGCAAAACAAACATCCGATAATGAACATGTCATGACATGAATGCCTTGATTTGCCTCAATTACAAACATTGCGGTGTATGCAGCTCCTGCTGACTGCTTCGCATTACATAGATACGTGGATCTTCTGGATTTCTTTTTACTTTCACTCAAAAACAACTTGATTCAGACCAGTGTTGCAGAATGGGCGCCTCCGTTCCAGGGAATTAGAACTTGCCGCAATTCCATTCCTTTCAAATTCTCAGAATGAAAAAACTTAGCCTGTTCCCACTCCGGGAATGGCTGGGCAGGAACTCCATTCCTGTAATTCCTCAACGTAGGAAAGGCATCTTGAGAGTTTTATTGAGTTAAGAATGAAGGCCCCATAAAGCTGATGTCATCAGATGCATTAAGAACTGCAAAAGTACGCAAAACACCTTACCAAGGTCGAGTGATAGTAGCTTAGGGACATATCTCGTGCTGTACAACCACCCTGCTAATTCCCATAGGGGCAGTTCTCCCGCTACCTATAGTATTTGCATGGTAAACATGTTTGAACAAATGGTGATGTTTTAATATTGTTTAAGCTAAAATGCTAAAATGAAGACATTGCGTATTTTTATGCTGACAAAAGTAGTATTCAAGAAGACTAAGCAGTTTTTCCCCGCGTCTAGAGCGGTCGTGAATATGGAGAAAACTAAGATTTGGTTAATGGGGAACAAAACCTTCTAGGTCTGCTGGTATTAGTTGGAACACTGCACCGCTCGGGCACCTTGTGCCTTTGCATCGAATACAGAACATTGGGCCGTACTGCCTGTCAGCATTCACACTTGTCAGGCGCGCCTCGCAAGCATGGATGGGGTGAGGAGCATTTTCTGTGTTCGCCTGTGCGCATGTACGCAATGTCTTCCTTGTCACAAAGGTTATTTACGTGTGCCAGGTGCTAAACTGCTCGTGAAATAAAAATCAGGCTGTGCATAGAGTATTCGCCATTTTCGTGTGGGGGTATCAATGGGAACCAACGCGCAGGGGTAACTTGTTTCTCCCTTCAGTATCTGCTGGGATAATGCATTTGTTTGTACACTAACTTATGCCTCAGTTTTAGTAGGCGTGTTGCATATAAATGTACCGTGCTTGTAATTAGCCAAGCCATTGTAAAAATACCGCTTTATTGTTAAATTCGAGGCTCTGACTTACTAATATTTGAAGTTTAAAAAACAGCTCACAGAAGAAAACGTGCTCTATTTTCGGAAATAGACGTAATTTTCATTCCGTGCAAAAGGCGCTTAATTCCATTCCCATTCAATTCCTCCATGCGTTGTCCCCATTCCATTCCGGGGTCACGAAAATGTGGGATTTTTCCGGAGTCATTCAAATTCTGCAATGGCAACTCCGTAACGCTGATTCACTCATATGCGCACACTAAGGTTCATACTCGCTCTACTTACACTTATAGGCCACAACACAGCGAATTCCATGTGCAGCACCATATTTGCACCGCGCGTCGCACCATCTATCGCACATGCGACGAAACAACATGCCCACACTGCCATGCCAGCAGGCGCTACACAGAGCAAACGCAAAACTCTCGAAACTCAGCCCGTCGGAGAGCGTGTTTCGCGTCTTGTCTAGCCTGGACATTTTCGCTGTTTTTATTGGAACATCAAGGACACCTTGCTCATACAAGTCCATAATGTATACAGTACGTACTGAGCAGGCCGCGGAAGCAATCTCGTCAGGTACGTACACTGTTACACTTGTAAAAAAACGTCTTCGCTGTAGTACGCGTGAATCATAATTGCAGTGCAGCTCGTGAAAGAGTGAAACGATGTTTTGTTGGCCCATATTACAAGTTGTGCACAAAGTTTTGTGAAAAGTCATCACTTCAGCGTGCATCGTGTAATAATTAGAAGACGCTTTATGAGTAGACTCGCGGAACGTAATTTTTGTTTCACGAGCATTCTTACAGTAATACGTCTTGCTCACAAAAGCGTGATATCAGAGAGTATCACCTGCATCGGGTTCATCAATACCTTTTGGAAGCTATCTGCACGATTTTAATCTTGTAACAATGATGCTTTACAAGCGAAACCCTTAGTTAAGCCGATATTGAAATAGGCGGAATCCAGCTGTCTTTTATTAAATATGTGCTATGTAAGTATGCTAAAAGTTTAACTGCCTGATCTAGCCCTACCTCTGCGACGTAAAGGACACTGGCGCGAGTACTGTTTACTTACGTGCCAATATATGTATTATGTGCAGCTGGATGCCTCGTGTCCAAATCAATTTCGGGACATCAAACACTGAAATGAAAGCAGATATTCTGGCCAGCTGTTGAAGAACACCGTATCATTTACTTCCTTTTGAAGACGAAATCTTGAAGGCGTGGATGGCATCAAAAGCACTAAAGCTTAATACTGCGGTGACAGTGGCAAAGCATGATGATTTCTTGTACTTGAAAGCACTACCTTGCACTACATTTTCGTCAAAGTAAACGCTCAAAGGTATGAAGTGCACCCCCACACAAAGTTTGCATCTGCCTTCAAACTAGCTGCGTGTCACGCAAATTAGGTTATTAAAATGATATAGCTGGGCATCACGCTACAGAATACACGCAGTTAGTGTACTTACTCGCGCATTTTCACTCGGCTCCGAATTTTTCTGCTTGAATCACAGTTATCCACTCGCGGCGAAACTGAAAACACCGCACCAGCACTATTCCCGTGGCGCATCGTGATCGTTGCAGACAGCGCTAAGTAATATCTTCCTGTTGTGCTGCTTGTTTTGGCATTGAAAGACGACGCAGTAGTGCCCAACGTTACTAGATCCTGCCAGTTCTCAAACTGCGGAGCTCCGCCTGACGCCGTTCCGTTGCGCTCCGCGTGGGGGCGCGCGCGACGGAGTTTGCCCGGCAAGTTGCGGCAAGTCGCGGCAGACACGGACGCCCGGACGACCGTTGCAAACAGCCCGCTGCAGTGCGCTTGGTAATGTTTGCGCGAGTACCCGCAGACGTTTGTGGACCGTGCTGGCAAGTGTATGAACCATGCCACGCTGTTTCGTGCCCGGGTGTAAAAGCGGGTACGATTCCGTTCTACCTTCAGGTGAGAAGAGACATTTTTTCAGGCCGCCCCGAGACGCCGAACGCCTTGCGCTATGGCAGCGAGCAGTACCCAGGCAGGACAAAAAGCTTTCAAGCACGTGCTCTGTTTGTGACCTTCACTTCCGCGATGGGGACATTTCGAAAGTCTTCGAGCACAACATTTCTGGTGAGCTGGTAACGATTCCGCGCGACAAATGGGCACTGAAAGACGACGCCGTGCCTCGGCTGTTTCCGAATTGCCCGAGCTACCTTTCGAAACCGACACGGAAGCGCAAGGCTCCTGCTCGCAGACTCTCCCCGGCAAAAAGCAAGCGTCGAAAAGGACAAGGTGAGCAGTTGATTTCAGCAGTTGGTGATAGCAACAACGAAGCAGAAAACATCGGGACGACGGATAGTAGTGAACCTTTGTTTGACATGCTAACTCGCTTGGCCGAAGGGGGACAGAAGATTGAAGGTTGGTTTCTTGGCGTTGCTGAACAAACGGCACTACTGTACAAGCTTAGCATAAGAAGTAACATTCCCCGTGTGGAAACGTCAGTGGCGCTGTCGGAGAACCTCGAAGTAACTGTCTGCGCAAATGGTCGAATCGTGCCTCGCAGCGTCTACGCCGGGGAGCCGAGCATTAAAATGAACTCGTTTGATGACTTGAAATGTTTCATCCGGTACATTGAAAAGCTTAAGCTGTGCCAGGGATGCCCTGCTGCAAAGTACCCGAAGATCGCATCATCACTGGTGGCCACAAAAGAAGGTGAAAAGTGGAGACGCAACACGTGCACTGTATTGAGCTTTAACGCTACATGTGCTCAATGTAGGACCTTGAACAAGCTTTTTCTGCAACGTACAAAGCAGCGCGAAGACTGCAGGAAAAAGCAGAGGGTTTGCTTGAAGTCGCTTCGGCGTAGAGCAATTCGCGCGACCTCAAGGCGAGAAAAAATGAAAGAAGAACTTGTTTTGATGAAGAAGCAGCTGTGTGCCGTTACGGAGGAAGCAATTGACAGCACTCTTAGCGTTCTTCCAGCCAGGCAGCAGTTGGCCTTTAAAACAGCTGTCATGGCGGCGAAAGTGAAGTCGAGAAATGGTCGGCGATATGATGCCGAGTGGCTCATGACATGTCTTCTACTGCACATCTCAAGCCCGAAAGCCTACTCTTTGATTGCTGACATGCAACTGTTACCGCTGCCATCAAAGGCTCGTCTTCGCCAAATAATAAAAGGCATTCCATGCAAATATGGTTTTAATCAAGTTGCGCTTCACAGCATCAAAGGCCATTTCGCTGATAAAGTACATCTAAGACGGCTAGGAGTATTGCTCCTTGACGAGGTCAAGTTGAAGCAGGGCGTCTCCTTCAATAAGGCCTCATGCAAAATGGACGGCTTTGTGGACTATGGCGAGGTTACAGCACCAAGCTCAGATAAACTTGCCGACCACGCATTGGTACTGATGTTCGTGCCACTATTCGAAGACTGGGTGCAGCCAGTCGCCAGCTTTGCAACAAAGGGAGCAGCTCCTGGGAAAGTCCTTACAGAACTTGTCATGAGTGCTATTCTGGAACTTCATAAGAACAATGCATCAGTGCTGGCTGTGATTAGTGACGGGGCTGGCAACAACAGATCTATGTGGAGCCAGTTTGGAGTTTCAGGCAAACTTGATGCACCGCGCCATTTTATTGAACATCCCTGGGAGCCGTCGCAGAATATCTACTTCATATGTGATGTGCCACACATCGTCAAGTGTATTAGGAATCACCTGAGGAAGCACACATACGGAATGGTAAAGAAAAAACCATGCGCAAATGTTCAGTGCAGTTTAACAGTTTGATTTTGTTATTTCCAGGCAGGCAACCTTCGCATCAATTTTGGGCATTATGTGACCCTCTATGAAACAGAGAAAAATAAGCATGTCCGAGTCGTGCCTAAACTCACCGAGGCACATGTTGCCCCTGACAACTTAAGAAAAATGAGTGTCAGACTGGCTACTCAGGTAAAGTTTGTTTTTGTAAAAGCATGCTGTTTTTTTTATTTTGTGTACTTACATGTGGAAAAAATGTAATGCTTTCTTGTACAGCTCTTCAGCCGTGGGACAGCCGTTGGAATACGCGTCTACAGGGAAGCAAAGGTCGCTGGCTTAGAAGATTCAGAAGGCACTGAGACCTTTACAAGAATGCTGAACGACGTATTCGATGCGCTCAACATAAAGCTTCCGTCCCGGGGAATCAGGCGCAATTCCAAGGAGATACAGGCAAGCAGCTCAACCAATCTTTCTGGAGCCTAGTATCACCAGTACGTATGCCGTCAATTAACATCATTGTTCAATCAATTATTTTTTTTTCAGATCATAAAGCAATTCCTGGACGTCTTAAATGTGACTGAGAAAAATGCATTGGAGAAAGGCACAAAGCTTTTTGCCTCTCAACTGACAACGGAGTCCCTACGTGTAACGTTGTTGTCTACGCTAGACATCATAAGTTATCTCTTCAACAAGGACGCAGCGTACGTGTTGACTGCCAAGCTAAACCAGGACCCCTTGGAGGTAGCACGAATTATTTCGCTTTTAATTTAGAATGTATTGACGTAATGGACTTTCCCTTTAATGATTGTTATTTCTCTTTCAGCGGCATTTCGGTCTCGCACGTTCATTTGGAGGTGATGAGTCGCACCCTACAGTCGTGAATTTTACACAGATTTTCCGCCTGCTGAGCCTGTACACACCCATCAAGACAGCGCTACGTGGAAGTGTTCAGGGCGAACCAAATGCTGTGCTCGTTTCTGTGGAAGACACATTGAAGACCGCTGGAGAAGCTCACAGGTCAAAAAGAGCTAGCTTGCGCACTGAGATTGAAGCTAGGCTACTGGAAATGACATCATTTCCATGTATTACTCCTGACCAAATGAGTGATGAGCACAGCTACTTCAGAGGTTCACCAGACGACAGTGTTGTGTACTACTTAGCTGGATATGTTGTACACAAAATGACCAAGCGTAAAGAGTGCCAGTTGTGTCTACAGGACGTTAGTTCAGAAGCTCCTGTCATTGGCTCTGATGCATACTTAACTACATACCGGAGCTTCAAGGAAGGCAGCCTTAGGCACCCCAGCATCAAGATGCTACGCTTCATCAGAGTTGTAAATGAATCTATTTCATTTTCTCTTGATGAGGAAGGTCTCTGTGCGGACCTGTTTTGGAAGGTCTTGGACGAGTTGGATGAGTGCGATCTGACGAGGCTGGGTTGCGACCAGCACAAGCCCACGTTCACGTGTCAGGTCCTGTATTTTTTCATCGTGACACGAATGCATTTTTACGCCAGGGATGTCAACCGACGCCTTCAAACCCGCGAGAAAGTTGCCATCGCCACCAAGAAAGCTCGCCTATTGTGAAGCCGTTGAACATTTGCATTGTGTGCGTGTGCCTTGGGCCTCGGCAATAAACGCATTTCGCGGCACTGAGAATAAAAGTTCCTCTTTTTGGCTCAGTTTTTGTTTGCAGTAACGAATATCCGCAAATATTGGCCGCACGTTTGCGGGCAGCTTCGCCGCTATAGCTTTGCTTTTCATTCTGCTCATATATATATATGAAGTTTATTGCTACATAAACACAAAACATGCATAACTAGCAAGGATGGCGGAATAAAAGCTGCTTAAAGGCAGCTTGACTAGCCCGACCTCCCCATACAATAGCAGCAGCAACATGACAAGAATTCACACAAAAAATGCACTTGTTGACAACCTTAAGGTAGATACACAGAGCAAGGCATTAAAGAAATGGGAATTTAGGTGATTCATAAAAAAAAACGACAGGATACTTATTTCGAAAACACAAAGTTAAGGTTGACATTCATAATAACAGTTGAAATAATGCGTATTTAGAAATGTAATGTATGTAATGTAATACATAAAGCATCACCCGATTGTTCGAAGACGTCCCTAATGGCAGTAGAAATTTGAGACACATTGAACGAGTATTTGAGACGCATTGAACGAGTATTTCAAGGCAAAGAACGGCCATTTACAACGCGCGCCGCCGGCTTCCTGCTGCACAGCAACGGGCTAACCGTGGCCGCCGCGCCGTCTGGTGAGCGGAAACGAAACGGGGCCACGCATCTACGGCAGCCGCCGTGGGAGTTTGAGAACTGGCAGGATCTAGTAACGTTGGTAGTGCCCAGACGAGCTCTTATATGCGGAAGCGGCTTGAACGGGTACTTTTTCGCACTTTAAAGCCTCAGAACTGCAGCTTGCTCTATTTACTTGGTGCAACCTTCGCATGCCTTGGCAGCCCGTCCTGCCCGGCGTCTGGGTGCGAGAGTATCCGCTCGGCTCGCCAGCAGCCTGGGTGCGAGACAGGCATGCGCTGGTGTATAGGGGCTCATGTTTATACTAATGTCTACTCACGCTCAGGAACTTATCTACGTTAATACTCACGCCTACTCACACTCATGGGCACTCGCTCACTTTCACATTCAATTTTAACTCGTTGGCACTCACGATCATACTCACATCCACTCACACTCGCAGGGACTCACTCACTTTCATACTCGCTTCTCACACACATAGACACGTTCATTCTCAAATTGTACTCACACTCGTGGGTACGCACTCACAGTCATGCTCACGTGAACTCACACACCCCGTATGTTCACGTACATACTCACATGTACTCACACACATCAGTACTCACTCTCATTCATACTCATGCCCACTCACATTCATGAATACTCACTCACGTTCGTACTGACGCCTAGTCACACTCATCAGCACTCACGTTCATACTCACGCATTTTCACACTCAGCGGTGCTCACTTGCGTTGATACTCATGTGTACTGACACTCATTTGTACTCACGTTCATACTCATGCGTACTCGCACTTACGAGTACTCACTCACATTCTGAATGACATAATGCAGCGCTAAAAACACACACACCACAAAGTAAGGAACACAAACCGACGGGACAGGCGCGTTCGTATCGCGCTTATTCACGCTTATGAGCACTCACTCACGTTCATACTGACATCTACTCACACTCATTGGTACTCATTCACTTCATACTCAGGCCTACTCACGCTCATGAGTATTCACTCACGTTCAGGTCTACACACACTTGTGAGTACACATTCCCATTCATACTCACGTCTACTCACGTTCATGAGTACTCACTCACGTTCCTACTCGCATCTACTCACTCTCACGAATACTCAGTTACGTTCATACTCACACCTACTCACACTCATGAGTGCTCCCTCACGTTTATACTCATGCCTACTCACACACCTTGTCACTCACTCATACTCACACTCGGGCCTTTCAAATGAGTGTGAATGAGTGTACTCATGCGTGAGTATGCCGAGCCATAGCGGTATATAATGTTCCTTGTAGCTATAGCCGCTTCTGCTTATGGCGGCAGATGGGCCTCTGTGTTAATTATAGATTATTGGAGTATAAGAGGTCATTAACCAGAAACTTACCATCTAATCTATCTTTTCATTGTTCGAGAGTGTAAACGCGCACCAAAATTTGATGAATGCGCACTTTCGTGCAGGCACATACAGGTGATGAACTTGTGTCCAGCGCTTCTGTTTGCATCATTTTTATGTGTGCGTGATTGTGTCCTTTGTGCACCACTTCATCAATATCACCAACTAGCCCATCAGTACACATTAAGCAAGAAGGAAGAAACGCGCCTAACGTTGAGGCCTGGCATTTGAATAGGAGTGGAAGTGCACGCGTGAGCCAGCCTTTGATTAGCTCAATTCCCTTGCGTTATATGTGCCTGATTGACAGGTTGCACCAGCATACTTGCGCATGCACAGACAGGTTTTGTGCCTACGTTCTTTTCTGTCGTAGTTGATAGTCGACGTTTGTGTTGTCTTGTTCTTTTCTCTTGTGTCCTTGTTTGCAAGCCGACCTTTTAAAGGGACGCTAAGTTCATTATCCTCTGAGGGGGCCAGAGACATAACATACCAAGTTCCAGGAAATTTTGTTGAGCAAATGTGGGCCAAAATAGAAGAACACACTTTGAAATCCGTGTGTCATTATCGGAGATTTCGGCGAGAAATTTAAGAGTGAAACTTTTGACATTGGTTTTCTCATCTATAAAGGAACCTATGGTGGTGAGCTTAACAAGACTAGAGTTTTCGGAGTATAATTTATCAGCCTAAACTTATTTATCGTTTCACTTTAGTAATAATAATAATAATATCTGGGGTTTAACGTCCCAAAACCACGATATGATTATGAGAGTGTCCGCTTACCAACTAGCTCAGTCTTCTGTCATTTGAAAAATTATAGCTTTTGTTTTTGTTGCATTTTGACTAATAAATTTTGTTCATGTCACATATTTAGATGCTGTTATGTAGTGTTAATAAGTTTAGTGAAAGCATCCATATTGTTGCCAGTGAAGAAAATGCTAGTGTTGTCTGCGTGCATAATGTATTTAGGTTTCAGTTGACTCAGTGCCAGTAATGCGATTGCTCATGAACGGATATGGTGGGTGTCCGCTCTTAAGGGGCATAAGATTATTGCAAGGATTATTGACCCCATTTTAGGAGGTCATTTCATAAGCTTCGTTGTAGCGTGGCAAAGGACAAGGACGCCGACACACAGCGTCACATGATGGTGAGTTGTACAAATACTACTGTGAAACGGAAATAAACGTTTATTTATCAAGTTAGTGTCGTTTCTCTCTGGTGTCTTTGTCCTTTGCCGCGCTACAAGGAAGCTGATGAAATGACCCGCTACCAACAAGCCCACGTATCCACCCTTATGGACTTCCTTTCAGGAGGGCTCCTTGTGCTTTGTTCTACACTTTTCATGAGTTTGCTTATCTCGATTCCTTGCCTGGTTTTTGCAGTTTTGAGGAAATAGGGTTTTACTCTACCATAGTAGGCAAGAGATGAAAAATTCGTGAACACGTGGTGCTGCCGGAGCCGATGTTTCAACAAGCAGACTTTTCTTCAAGCATGCAACTGAAGTCAGCTTGTCGAAACATTGGCTCTAGCAATGCCCCATGTTCACGAATTTTTCATTTCTTCAAGCTCCCCTGAACCATGGTAGGTAAGGTGAAGACGCAGCATGGCTGAAGTATGTTGAATACAAAGCAGTGCACCCTTGCAGGCGGTGCACGTGCATGGTGACGTGGACGAGGCAGCAGATAATACACGAGATGCCCTGCAAGAGCTCTTGCGCACCCTGGAGTCGGCAGCCACTGAGGCGGGTGTCGTCACTGGCCTTGTCGACTCAGTCAGCAAGGCCATGTACCGGCTAGAAGAGCGCTCCACCATCACCATCAGTGGCCTGCGCTCCAGTGGCAGGTGCAGTGGCCATGCTTTCCAAATAAGAGAGTGGATAGCTCAATGGGGGCCAAACCCACAACTTCTGCCAACTTGCAATGTTTTTAGTTGGGGTGAGAATATGGAAGGCAAAGCTTTAGCTTTTGTTGGGAAAAATTGTTCCTCAAGCAACATTCAAAGCACAGTGATACATTTGTTGGTTATTGAAGTCTAATCTACAAGTCAAACACATTGGCACATGGCTCATTGTACATTATGGTTTATATTCATCGATGTACACCACTGTTTGTGCTACTCTGATTACAGAAAAGTATTTTTTATTAAGCAGTAGACAGTAATTACCGTAATTACTCACATAATGATCGCACTCAGCAATGACGCCACCCCGTAATTCTATCATCAAAATTTGACTTTTTTTTCTTCCCGCGTAAGGATCGCTCCCAGAACTGACCATTGCGGTAATAACCATTATTGTGACGCCACATGCTCATTGTTGTGCGATGTGGCCACTGTGCTAAACACCTTGCTTTGTGCCATTTTGACATGAATGTGGTGTACAAATTACATGTCTGCGTTGATGGCTATTAACGTTGCAATCAGCAAGAACCCATGGACGTACGTAGAGCACGGGAACGATCGAGCACAGACGCATCTTGAACGCCCTCGCCCATGCAACTTTGTGTCTCCGCACATATGGCATGAATTGACGACACTGTGCTTTTCTTTGCTCTCGCTAAATTACCGACGTGATACATGACTGCACAACATGTTTGACATTTTTTCGGTCTGGCGTGATCAGTAGAGACCGGATTTTAGGCAAATGCCGATTTTGTTCCTTGCGCTCCTATCGTGCCATTTTGATATATGAGCATGAATTAGAGGTTAAGAAGGGCTTTTATAGTGTTTTTATAGTGCCTAAAAATGCTTATTCTTGGCATTCGTGCCTAAATGCTTACAAATGCCTATTTAAATGCCTAGTTTCAAAATTGGCGCTTATATAAACACTATTTAGCCTCAAGTTTCATTCCCGGGTGCTGTTTAAGACCGTTATTCGTGTTACCACCTAACATTGACTGTTCTGAACTATGAGGTTCAATCTAGTCGTCTAGTTCAACCAACTCCCGGAAACAACCGCTGGCAGCAGTGAAGTGGGACACGCCGGCGAGCATTTGTCGCCGCGCTGATGTGGCGCGAGCTGTTGGCGAATGAGAAACCGCGGAGAGCCGTCAGCAGAGAGTGAAAGCAAAAAAAAGAAATGAAAATGTGATGTGCGCGGAGCTTTTGTTTTGTTTGTGATTTACTTGGCCAGGAATATTTTGGGGGGGGGGGGTTCAACCATACTTTATGTATGTTCGTGCATGTGTGCGTGTATATACACACACGCGAAACTGAAAAGTTTCGGGGGAGGGGGGGGAGTGGGAGGTATTGCCTCCCCCCCGCCTGGCTACGCCAGTGGTTCACTTCCAGGGGAGAAATTGGCTCTACGTGATTCGATTCAACCCGGCCAATAGGAGGAATCCCTCCCTTCTGGTCTTTTAGCGATGTGGCTGTCTGCTCCTGCTCTGCTCTTCTCAGTCATACCGAAAAGACACCCAGTATTGCGTTGATTGGGCTTTGTCCCGCACGGTTCGCAGAGTCCGTGTTCTGCAAACCGTGCAGGACAAAGCCCAATTGCACGGCTATGTTCAACTGTTGGCGCCTTTGTGCCATCTTAAGCAATAAAATTTTTTGTTTTCCGGTCGTAGATAGAGGTCGCGCACGTCCTCGTTTGAAATTATTTGCATTTATGTGAAAGTTTATTTTGCCTATATTTACGATATTGGAGGCCCAGGACGTTGTTTTGCCTGCTTATTTTTGGCGCCTAAAACGAGCTTTTTTAATGCCTAAAAATCCAGCCTCTAGTGATCAGTGGCTATCTGAGCCTTGCATTAAGCACTTCCTAGGTTTCTAGGTTAGTGCCTAGGTCTGCGCATGTATTCTGTGCCTTTATATTGTCACGTGGTCATGACGGTGAAGAAGGCGGCAGTCGGGCAATTAAAGACGAAACTCTTTATGGGGCAAACTTGTGCTCGGGGAATGAAAAGTCAAAGTACCCGCTGTACATTGATAGCGGCAATCACAGTCGTCGGCCGGCGGTCAGTGGTAAGGCGCGTTGACATTTATACATGTGGCATTGAAGATTCCAGCCTTATCGTTCGTGGTCATGTTAGTTCCAGAATAAACTACTGTTCATGTTGCACGCTCAAGCTTATCAAAACAACCTAAAATAAAAGAGAATGTTTGACATCCCGGCACAGCGTGCGCAAGGCAGTGGTTACACGTGTAATGGGTCGGTTACATGAAAATAGAAAAAGAAGGGAGCGTGGTGTACTTCTGAAAAATAAAATTATTTGCGAGTTAGTGCTCTTTCTGACCCTTCTCTCTTCTTGTATGTAGCATTGCACCACATCTTTTAAGTTGAAGTTCAATGTGGTGTCACATTTCTCTATTATGCACGCTCATTTATGTGATTCAGTCCAGTATTTGTAAAGAGAGCTTGTTTTGGGCTGGAAACAGCTACAGCAGTGCGCTGGAGCCCGAGTTGTCCTATGTGGACTACCAGACACGCATGGTTCGGTCGGCCAAGGAGGTGGCCCGAGTGGCACAGGACATGGTCACCCACGCCAGCCACGACCCATCCCGGCTCACACCTCTGGCTGCCGACTTGTCGCACCACTATGCTGCCCTAGCAGGAGACGCTCGAGGGGCCATGGCCACCAGCACCAGCATGGAGGTTTGGGCATTTAGAAGAATTGCATATTGCAGCTAATATTCGTATGTCGGATTGCACTGCTTGAGGTTTGTCCATTACTGTGAATGAAATGCCATTATGTTTGCACTTTGGAGCTAGAAATCCTCGGCCATACAGTGTTGTTAACATTATACTGTCAGGACATCCTTGAGCGCTCAGTCACAGTGCTTACTGAATTAAGTGTGTCAATTTAGAGTTTAGTTCTGCTCATGCTCTTGTTTCCACCACCTTCAGTTGGTCTCATATCGACGTATTTGCTCATACACTTAGATCAGACCCAACATTGACCTTGGTAACTTTATTCGTAGTGACACAATGTGGTCCTCTGAAGCATTGTGCACTGCAACACTTTTTAAACATGGTCAGAAAATGCTGCCGATTGGTAGTTGATGCTCCTGTGAACATGTGAGGCAAAGATTATAGCGCAGCACGGAATTTGCAATTAAGTTTCAAAGTCATCTTCTCTCGTTAAATGATGCCATAAGCTCAATTTTCGCTGTGTACACAAACACAGCCACTGGCTAATCTTGTGCATAGTTATTTCAGCCGCCACGAGGTGCTACGACGTGCCCGCGCCGTGCTCTACAGTGCTACAATTACGGACAATATACAATTACACTCGTGATCATGCTGAACGTGAGCTGCGCGTTCAGAGAAAAAGCGAAAAAGTGCTCAAGGTCACAACGCTCACTGATGCCCTCTTGTCAATTAGCAGCGTTTCGCAGTTTTTCTTAGTGGCAAGCTTGTAACCATAGAGGCAACAATGCCATATCAGTTTTTGAAGCAAAGAAAAAGTGATTCTGTAAAGCCCTGCAGCCTGGGAAAATCAAGTTTTTTTTTTTTTGCATGAAACCAAAACGCGGTGCACATGGTGTGCCAAAAATCTAGTGCAAATGCAACGTCCGCTGATGTTTTGCAGTGACTGCAGCATCCAATTCGAAATGTCTGCGGTGATTCCCCAGGCCCACTCACCTGGCGTTATCGTGTCTTTTGTTGGTGGGTGCATGAAAGAGGCTACTCATCGCCACTACATGGTTGCCCATTTTGCGAGCCCGTGTAGGCATTGCCGGCAGTTTTGCTTTTTTCTTTCCTTTGTCTCGGCCACTTCTGACGTCGCTGCCAGATGTGCTAGACATGAGGGTCACCATCCGTTCATTTCTTCGTTAGGATCATCTGCTGTTTGTTTATAATTGCTGCATGCCAGGAAGCACATTAGACAAAGAAAAGGTTCATTTGTGTAGAGGTCGCCACAGTTCAGCCCTTTCGTCGGGCTGCCCCTGTAACTTGTGTGCCTATATATGTTCAGGCCCAATAAAGAGCGGGTACTCTTTCATCCAAGCAAGCAGCGTGTCTGTATGTGTCGGTCTCTGCGTGCCCATGCCTCTGTGGCTCTAACCATGCGACAGTTTGCAGAGCAAGGAGGGCTTTTGCGGCAGTGGCTTCGTGTTAGTCGTTCTGGTGGCACCAGTTTTACGAACATGTTGATGGTACCCTTTAATGTGCTTGTTTTTGAGGGGCATGTGCGACATAGCAATTGCAGTACCACAAGTGTCACCTCGTTCATGTAGGGATTGAGGTTTCAACAGCACAGCATTAATATTGTGAAAATGGCTGTGCCGGTGCAACTCCAGTACTCTGTTGCTGAGAAAGTGGACATTGTGCTGGCTGATGTGAGCGTGCAAAAGGACACAGAGCTGGCATCGACGCTGTATGCTGCCCAACATCCTGGCCGGCGTGCCCCACATTCATATCAATATTTAATCGATTTAAGAGCACTGGATCAGTCCGTGCACAGAGAAGAAAGCGATCAGCCAATGCAACCGATGATTTTGGCATTGATATGCTGACATGCATCGCTGTCAGGCCAGAAGGGAAATTACCAGTGCATATGGAGCAACGAGCTTCAGTTTGTGGGTCACTGTGAAGACACAGCTACCACCCATATCATGTGTGTCTTCACCAAGAGCTGAGCGAATTTCAACAACAGCTCAATTTTTGCAACTGGTACCTGCTTCAATGAAATGAAGATCCGGAAGTTCTCAACAGAGCATTGGACTGACAAGGCCCAATTTTGTAGGGATTCGAATTTCAATTTACACAGCGCACATTATTTACGCAACCCCCACTAGCTTCATGAGCATAAGCACCTGGTAAGGTGGTCAGCGAACGTGTGTTGTGGCATTTATAATGGCCATGTTGCTGGTCCTTATTTCATCAACAGAAACCTTACTGCAAAAAAGCACACAGAGTGCAGTTTCACTCATTCCCTGCCCTGGCGAAAGTAGGTGTTTATTGTAGGTTACGCTAGATCTTTCTTGCTGAAGGTACTACTGCACCTAATATTTCATGTAATACATAAACAGAAAGCAGAATGAATGAACTTTTCACGCATACAAGTTTCATTAAGCAGATGTATGTTATGCGAGCAATATAAATGGCCAGATTCAAGATTGCGGGAGAAAATTGAACAGAGTTTGTAAAGACACGCTTCTATCTACGAAGAAGAAAATATAACAGAAATTATGAAATACCACTTTTTCAGGTGTATAAGATGCACACCCTACTTTTAACGACTGTCGCGAAAAAAAAATTATATATGAGACGCACCTCTGAAAATCAGTTCTGCGGAATGCCGCACGGTGGCGGAAGGGTTAAGAAAGGGAAAATACACAAGCACCCGTTTGTAGCACGAAGATGCAATAGAGTGCATCTATAGGCATTGGCATGCGGTGATGATGTCCTGTACTGTATTTCAGCTCTGAATGACCAGAGCATTGAAGGCGACAGAGTTGATGACTTTCAGTATGTGATGGATACAATCAGCCTTTGTCATGTCGCGCCATGTGGTTAGCGAGCTTCTGTTTCGCTACCTCAGAGCGTCCAGCAGATGTGCCGAATATTTGACGCACTACGAATGCTGACCAATCAGGAAAGTCACGTTTGTGTTTATAGAAGCACATCTTAGCGACCTCCTTGAGGTAAAAGGGAACATAGCCCAGTTTGTGTGCCTCGTCCCAGTAAGTGGAAGCACTGACTCTGTCGTAATCATCGAGCCAGTCTTCCACGTCTTCACCACCATAGAGTTTCCTAAAATTAACTAGAGGGGACTCTGGCGCTGCGATCGTTCAGCTACCATGGGAATGATGGGTAGTACACAAATTTGCCTAGTCTTCGTGCTTGCGGCTTCAAACGTACTTGTGGCTTTGTTTATTGCTGTGTTTTGGCGTTCGTTTCGGATAAAAGAATAGACCGTTGTGAGCTTCATGACCAGGTTTGATTTGGTGAGCCTAAAAAAGTTAAACTGGTGAAGTGGAACGGCTGACTTTTGCTGAACTTCGTTTTTCGACAAAGCGGATGCAGCCGACGCGGAGCCAAACGGATCCGAAAGAACGAAGTTTAGACAAATTTGTGTACTACCCATCATTCCCATGCTGGCTGAAGCGTCATGCGTTGCAGCTCCCATAGACACTAGCGCCAGAGTTCCCTCTAGTAAGTATTGTAGGAAACTCTATGTTCACCACGAAGGCCGGAAAATACTGGAGGGTCTCGCTGCGAGTACTCACGGTGAGATGATTCACGGTCACTGACCAAGCGACCAAGTGATAGTCACTTGGTCACTGACCAAGTGATGAGTACTCACAGTGTAGTTAGGCCCAGCTGGCTTAGCGGAGGCGGCAGGGGATGCGTCATTTTGTGCCATCGATGTTTTTGGCGAGCACAGCTGTCAACCAGACCGCTAGAGCAAAAGAACGTGGGAATCAAAGCACCCTCCACCTTTTATAAGACGACGTCAAGTACAACGGTACAATTGTTGTATTTACAGCACAGGAGTGAGAGCCATAGACGGAACACCCAGTGAGACAAATGATGATTTTTATGCACAGGTGAAGATGATAAACTACACAGTCAGTGCTGACAATGTGTAGAATAAACTTCTTGTGTCATCGAATTATTCACGACCCTTTTTATAACAAGTTTTGGTGCCGAAACCCAGGATTCTCAGTGGCTACATGATGATCAGCAACTACCGAGATAAGTGTACCGAACCAAGCATGTGGAGTATGTGCGAACAAAGAGGATGGTGGTGCGCGTCGAGCCGCAGAAGCTGAGCGATGCGACTCAAGACCATTGATGACTTTGAGCCAGACCAAGAAGACCGCATTGCGGAAATAAGAGATGAATTGGAGGCCATCACCGAAGAACTGAAGCAGCGGGACGCGCTCATCATTAGCGGCGACGAGTACGGAGGCATGCAGAAATGCCAAGCCCTCATCACACGTATGCAGACCCGAGCGCTTGCCACAGACAGGGAGCACATCTTATCAGCGCTATGGCTTTAATGAATGCAGCAAAAAAGCATGTCTGGTAGAGGTACGGATAATGAAAACACAGCAGCCTTATCGTCGACCAACAGCGCAGCTCCCCTCAAGATGCCAAAACTGCAACACCAAAAGTTCAGTGGCAACGACTTGACTGGCAGTTATATTGGGAGCAATTCTGACAGGCTGTTCATGAACACGACACCCTTTCGAACACTGAGCGTTTGTTGTACCTGCGTGTGAGAAAATATTTAAAATAAACTTCTTGTATTAATTTAGAAACCTCAGCATCACGGACTCCTTTTATAACAGATATTACTTTGCTAAAACGCTATGTGTGTGTGTCCTTCCTAAATGTCCCGTCTTTTGTGCACTGGTAAATCTATCTTAAACAGATATTACTTTTGTGGAGTGCTCAAATAGGCCTACGACCAAGTGAAACATTGAAATAAACCATTTTTGTTCATTGATGTTTGTTACATGACTCAAAACTGCTAAACAGAGTATGAAGTCGAGATTTTCTAATCCTAGGCCAGCACTTGTTTTACTACAAATGGGACTGCAGCTGGTATGAAACGGCATTGCGCTACAATGCCGAAAATTGCTCAGCTATGGATCCCTAGTTTATTTGCACTGTCAAGCCGACAGCACATAAGAAAAACTCTTGAGAGCATCATGTCATGATATCAGCACAGCTAAACAAAATTCTGCACTGTCACAGAAGTGTGACTGTATTCCTTTTGAATGAAGCTTGCATAATGTGAATGGAAATCAAAGGATTGCTTCCGGAGGTAACTGTGCAGGCAGAGCACCAGGCCAGTGTGTCTTAACACTTTTCCAAGTAATCATCGAATGCCTTCATTAAAGTAGCCTCACAAATCGACTGTCAAGTGTGAGCCGAGTTACAGGGATTTGTCGCACACTAGAAGCGCTTTCTCTCTCCTTTCATACTGGCGCTGAAAGCTACGCAGGGGGATTGACAAGGGCCAAGCATCCTTTTCTTTTTTCTTTGGGCACACGGTTTACTTTCAGTGTGATCGCAAGCGAGTGTACTGGCACGTCCTGGTAGCCACGGTAGCTGTGCACCTCACAATGCTCAAATCAGCCAATGGCCATGGACGGGCATTTGGATTTATGGCATTATTTGTCGAGTGAATAGCGAGCGATGTCTAACTGACTTTGAGAATTAATTGAAAATTCCAGGCCACGTGCTGCGCTATAATGTATGACTCACATGTTCTCAGGAGCCGATGTCTACCGATCGGCAGTGTTTTCTGACCATGCTGAAAAAGTCTTGCAGGGTCCCTTAAAATTGACGGCTGCGTAGTTGGCAATAGCTAGCCTCTGCCTTCTGCCCTGTGAGTGGGAAAAAGATAGCGCTGGCCTATGCTGAGCATCGAGGTTTCTGAGCTAGGGAAACATACATTTCGAATTGGCCACTGCATTCATTGTAACACATCACCAGCAGACATTGCATTTGCACTGAGTTTCGTTTTTGAGCAGAAAAAAACATTAGATTTTCTTGTGCTGCAGGGCTCTAGACGTCTTTTTTTTAAATTTAAAAACGGATATGACATCTGGGGCTACAAACTTGCCATTTAAGGTAACCACCAAACACTGCTAATTAACAAGTTAATTAGTGAACTAACTAGCTATCTAATTACACATCCTTGATACTTCCACAGCCTGCAGCTTCCTTCTAAAGAGGTTTTTTTTTTATCCTGGTTTGCCAATGTGGTAAAGTGGGCATGTTGGTATTCCATGTTTATGAAGGGTAAGAGCGCACTGAAGACAAACACACAATGAAGGCACACACACGCACACACATAGAGCTATGTGTGTGCCTTCATTGTGTGTTCGTCTTCAGTGCACTCTTACCCTTCATAATTCTGGTGTGCACTGAAATTTGTGCTGTATGTACCAACTAGGGCCCACCGAATCCTGATCTGATCAGGAAGGGCGGCTAACCGAGTGGATGACCTGTTGACTGCCTGTGATTTACCTGGCCAATTGGTGCTCGAAGATGTAGCAGCATCCTGTGTTGCTTGTAGGTTCCTGGGCGCATCCGTGCAGGAGTGCAGGATTTGGGCAAGGCATGCATCAGTCTGACCAAGTCGGCCGGTGCTTGCCAGAGCAGCCCCGGGGACATCTACACACAGCGGGAACTGGCTGAGAACGCTCGTTCAGTCTCAGAAAAGGTATCGTTTGCACACGACATGTGTAGCCTTTTGTTTTGTACACTTGAGCCCTCCGTGGGTCACATTTATTCACCAGATGCAACTCCCAGGATTAAATTTCTGATGTTCAAGATATCTTCTGAGTGATCTGTTTCAAAAAAGGCTTGCCTTAGTTTCTTAAAGTGAACGTAAATTGACATCAAATATTTTCCGTATGTATAGATGCATTGCTTATTCATGAATAACAAAAATAAAATTTAGAAAAAAGCTTGCACTAACTATAAAAAATACATTTATTGGAATAGTTATGTTTCGTGGGTAACCAGCTGGTGCACACCAGGTTACCATCGTGGCCTTTGCACCAGTAAGAAATCGTCATGCTACGCACACTTTCTGAGAAGTTAGTTAGATTCCTATTTTGAACTGGTTAAGAGTTCCTCCTCTGAATGGCTCAGTTAATGTGATTGCATTTTGGCATTTACGTGATAGTTCAAATCAAAGGAATCGCAGCAGAAAAACTGGTGCACATGCCCATAGTGCTGTTATACATGTGAGGGCATGCAAGAAGGAAGTGCAACCACCAGACACTTCCCTTGACCTGATATCCACCAAGCAGCAATCAATGTTCACCACTTTTCAAGAACACATAAGCACAACAGCGTCGGCCGTGTTTGGTGGCATCATTTGTGTGTATGTGCCCGCCTGTAAACAGGTGGGCAATAAATGAGCTAGTATGAAGTGATCACCCCTTTGAGAGAATAAACTGAAAACGACCTCAAGGTGAGACCAAACTTCCTGCCGTGCGCCTAAACCAAGCTAGGAGCCGAAGCAAAGTAGGCATCAAAATTTGATGGCACTAGCATACCTGCCAAATCTCCCGTATTACCCGGGAGACTCCCGGATTTTGAACATTTCTCCCGGTTGTACGGGTCATGGGAAAATCTCCCGGAAATCCAGTTTTGCCCCGCACGTCCAGTGGTTTGTCTGGCCACATGAGCAAAGTTGTCTGGCCATGCAGTAGAAAGGATTCTTCTTTTTTTATGATTGTAAAAAGGTTCAATTCAGTTTCATTGCGCATGAAGTAGCTGTGCACTTTGCGCCGCAGTCCAGCACTTAAAAGGGTAGCCGTTACCGATGTCTGTCGAGATAGCGCGTTCGCCAGCGCTCGCGACCGTCCTCGTCTGAACGGTGCCCCTTATGGTCCCTTGCCCAATGAAATAACTGGTAAGCAAGCGACGACAGGCCTCGCACGCGGAGCGATGTTATCGCATGTGCCCTTCGCGCGATGGTGACGGCCGGGTCGTTTCATCTCTGCTGCAACCGCGTTTGTCCCTAGCGCGAGCACGCTTTTGCTCGCACGTGAAACAGACGATGCTTAAGCGATGTTATCGGTTTGGACTCTGTACAGATCAGCGGCGACCGCAAAATCCCGCTGACAGTGTTCATATAACTGCTATCGCAGTACCCCCGCCCCCGCGGTCGGCATACTTTATACCCCCCCCCCCCCCGTTGAGTAGATCTCCCGGATTCTGTTCCTCCAAACTTGGCAGGTTTGCACTAGAAATAAGTTGTCTGCGTCTCTGCAGAGTGACAGCTCTTGCTGGGGAAAAAAAATTCACAGCATATCCACGGGTGAATGATGAAGAGCTTGGGCGAAGCTCCGAAGCAATCATGGTTACACCGTGAAATCTTCAGTGGTTTCGCCCAGCAGTAATCAAAGCGATAGCCCAGTACATCATCAAAGATGTGACAAACACTGTATATATTTATACAAGAAATTTTATTAATCGTAAGTGGTAGCTAGACGTGGCTTCCGTTCCCCCTTCATTATAACGGCTTTATGGTCCGTGAAGTGATGGATCGGTGATGGTTCGTAGTGGAATGTTTGCAAAGACGAAGTAGTGGGCAGTTTGCAAAGGTGGCTTCCGTTCCCCCTTCATTATAACGGCTTTATGGTCGGTGACGTAATGGATCGGTGATGGATCATAGTGGGATGTTTGCAAAGACGAAGTAGTGGGCAGTTTGCAAAGGATTGGTGATGGGAGATACTGTTCGGGAGATACTGCCGGTTACGCCTTACGCCTTACGCCGGACGCGTGACAAGGTTAGACTAAGAGGAGCTTCGCCCCTAAAACTAGTTCAAAAATAGGTGTGTTTTTCAAGTATACAGACAGTGTCATTAATGTACAGCAATGACAATATGGGACTTGCTCACTGCGCCATACACTGTAAAACCTCATTAGTATGTAGTCGTTTTAACCATGCTATCAATTAACCTATCATTGCAACAATCCTCCGTGTTAATCTCATAGAGCCTAATGTATTTGCTGAGCATTAACCCGTAGTGGCTCATCCTATGCTTAGCAGTGTTGGGGTCTTGACAGAGAGCTGGCTCTCGGAACACACGGACTCAGTGCACACCATAGTGTATCGAACACATGGACAGCTTTTACGTAACAGCGAGCTTACCAGCCGAATCATAGAAATAGCTACAGTGACATGACAAATAACACAATATAATGCCAATACAGAACACTCAAACCACCTAACACACACAAAGCACCGCGAATGTGATGGCGCCAGCGTTCGACTCATCACAAGCGTCCGCTAGAACGAGCTGCGGAATCGAACCCCTCATGAGAAACAACTGTTTCCATGACCCGCATAACCTCGCTCCCACCAGGCAGCTCCACTGGCACCACCTCAGGAGCACATCACCAACTCCTTCTGGCGCAATCAGACGATTGACTAAATCCGGATTTGGAGGGGTGGACGGCACGTCACGTGACCATTTGTCTGCAATCTCTTCCAAATAACCTGCTTTTCACATCAGGATTCTGAGCTTTAGAGGATGAACAGTCGCAGCCAGTACACTTTTCTTCTGCTCGAGCGTACGGCCTACAATATTTACTGGAGGGAACTCTGGCGCTAGTGTCTATGGGAGTTTCAACTCATGGCGCTTCAGCCAGCATGGGAATCATGGGTAGTACACGGATTTGTCTAAGCTTCGCTTTTTCGGCTCCGTTTGGCTCCGTGTCGCCTGCAGCCACTTTGTCCCAAGACGAACTTCAGCAAACGTTGTGGAGATAGGTTTGCGAGACGCTTACCCTACGAGGCGACCGGGAAGGGGCACGACGTTCTCCACCGCCACAGCAAATGAAGACGCTATGGCCGGGTTCGTCAACTCTCCGGCACGGCGCAGAGAAGGCACTCGAGGCAGGATGTCAACAAACACGTGTTTATTAACCCAAGATGCAGCACAGCGCGACAATCACGGGCTTGCAGGCCGTAAAGGGAACTCTGCAAGACCGTTCGAGTACGCTTGCCAGCGGCGCTACGACTCTCACGCAAAGGGCAGCAGTCGAGCGCACAGACGAGAAGCCGCCTGCCAGAGCAGCGCGTCAACCTCTTGTGCCGGCCTGAGTGCCTCTCTCGCGGGCAAGCCCGCGCCAGACAGAAGCGAGCTCATGGGGAAGGGCGTTGTCACTGGTGGTCAATGAGGACAGGCGTTGCGCTGTGACGTAGGCTAGCAGCATGTCCAGACGCGTGGCTCGTGCGGGAAAGACCTACGCATGGCTCGCACCAAGCAAAAAGGCCTGGCGGCATAGCCACGTCAGCCATGTCGCCGAATGACGGTGGTTTCCGGCGCTCGAGCTGTGCAGGGCTAGCACACGCGCTAGCTGGGGAACAAGGCGCCAAAGGGGAGGATGCGCTCGATTCCCACATTCCTGCCTCCTAAAGACCGAGGCCAGCTTGTGAAAGAGGCTGTCCGAGGCCAAGTTGCAAGGTCAGCTCAGCCGCAAGGTGCCTGGCCAACGGGGCAATGTCCTAAAGGTTGGTGTCGTCTTCTCGAAGATACGAGTCCATAAGTCGGCCATGGTCACACCAAACGTCCCACCAAAAGTTCCCACCGGGGAGAGCCCACTGCCGGGAGAAGGTCCGCAGCCCAGGAGGAACGGGGAAGACTGCACAAGGGTGGGCAGGCAGCCCGCTTGAAGTTCGCCGGTCAAGAGAGGTTGGCAGCCGGGAGCATACGAGGCGTGGCTGCAAGTTGTGTGCGGCAGCCAACCGCCGGAAGTCGCTGGGACGGGGGCCACACAGGAACGGCAGGCCGGAGCAGCAGGCAGCCAGGAACGGAAGCCAGAGCGACCACGCTCGGGCCTGGGCCAAAGCTTGAGTGGGCGAACCAGCCGCCGAGGGCAGCCGCTGGCGCTGCCAGGTGGGTTAGGCAAGGTGGAGGTGGCTGCACGGCCGAAGGCAGGAACCAGGCACTGATCTCCACTAGGAGGAGCTGGATGGCGCATCGAGCACGCGGGCATGAAGCCACCGGAAGCCGCCGTTTTTGTCCCGGAAGAGAGCTTTTCTCTTCTTTTTTCAAAGAAATACCTACCTGTAGCGCAGTAAACTGTACGAATCAACCGGAAAAGTCGTCAGGGAAGACATTTCACGCGTAAGTACCTCAAAGTTGCATTACTTTTTACGCATTTTGTACGTTGCAGCACTCCGCCGTATTCGGATAGTGTCGGCACGGCGTCTGTCATCTTTCGTGTAGCATTCGTCGGCGTCTAAAGTGAGACATAATCGCAGAGTTTGAAAAAATAAAAGAGAAAAACGATCATAACAACAGCTGCCACCCGAAAATATTTGAATTGCGCGACTGAGACGGAAAGAAGACGCCAGCTTCCGGGACAAACAGGGGACCTTCCGGTGGCTTCACAAGCGCCCGCCTCGCAGAGCGGGGATGCGCCGTCCAGCCTTTTTAATGGAGGTCGGTGGAACCAGGCCCCCGCAGGAAGGACCAGGGAACAGCAAGCCACAGGTTCAGCAACAGGTTGGCGGCACGGTAGAGCCCGGTGCAGGGAGACGACAGGGCGATGCAGGAGTGGACAGGAGTGCCCCCGGCATAGCCGGCTTGCCAAAAAGAGGTTCCTGCTTGACATTGCTGCCCAACAAAGGGGGCGCTTGGCAGGTTATGGCTTGGACAACACGTCAGAGGGTATTTTCGGCCAAGAGGGCCTTCTACCACTTCCAGACGTGTGAGTGGGCACCTTAGCGGTAATTCTCCATTTATTATCATGGTATGGAATAAAGTCCAGCTACCTGTTAGGGGGAGAAAGGTTGCTTAGGTGCGTTTCTGCAGGTTGTACCGGTGGCATGACTTGGGCCAGCCTTCTCACGGTTTTCCTGCAGTTCGGTGACCACCTCCCCCTCTCCCAAGTCGCTGCTGTGGGCAACGAAAGGGTTTGAGGACGGCTGCATGAGCCTGGGGCTTGCCCGCACGAGACTTCACGCATTGCCACACGTCAAGTGAAGAGCATCACGTTTAATGCCTGGCCAGGTAGCAGAGCGGCACAACTTTTGGAAAGTCTTACGGCCACTCGCATGTCTGGCCAACCGCGAGTCGTGGAAATGGCCGAGGGTGGCTTTCCTTAGACTGTGGGGTACCCCCACCTTGATGACTCCTGGGGAGCTTCTTCTGGTGGGAGGTAGCGCAGGATAGAGCACTGCACGGGCCCGGGCCCGGCCCGTTCGAAGCGTTTTCCGGCCTGCCCGGGCTGGGCTCGGGCTTGAAAGTGCTGGCCCGGGCCGGGCCCGGGCTTGAAACCGCGAGCCTGGGCCGGGCCCGGGCTTGAGGCTGCGGTCCGGACTCGGACCCACTCATTAAAAGACGCCTTCGAGCTTGCAAGGGTTGACGCTTGGACAAGTTGGTGTGGATTCATTTCAAAATGTTAACAGCGCAAGAACAAAAGGAAGGGACGAGACAACAAAGGTAAAGAGCGCTGTTTTTTTCATGGCAAGGGAGAGGGCGCTAGACAAGAAAAGATAGAGAGGATGTACAGGTGCTGCCATCATTGCCTCATCATCTCCAATACCGCGCATATCACCACGTGTGCCCTAAAACCCAGCCAGGTAATCAATTTCTTGATTTAGAAGCGCAATAGAGGGAGCACTAACGCACTTATCTCCTAGCTTATGTATGAAATCTGCTTCAATAACTTCACGAGTTATCTGATCCCTATGCCTCGCCATCACTTTGCTCTGATTGAAGCCGGGTGTACACCCGCAGTCACGGCAATGAATGCCGATGTGACCCTGGACCGTATTGAAGACGTTATTGTGGTGTTCGCGCAAGCGGTCATTTAGGCATCTGCCCGTTTGACCGATATAGCTTTTCCCACACGTCAGTGGGATTGAATAAACAACCCCGACTGCGCAGGAGACGAAACGTGTCCTGTGGTTCACAGAACACACAGGAACCCGTGAGGGCTGAGCGTTCACCATTTTGCACAACTTCTGGAGCTTCTCGGGAGCCGAGAAAGCCACCTGCAAGTTGGCACGCGCTCCAATCTTCTTCAGCCTATGTGACACATTGCGCACGTACGGCAACACAACGAGGCGCTTTTTGTTGGTGTTTTCACGCTCTTTGCATTTGTCTCCTTGCCGAACCTGCTTCAATAGCTTTTCAGCGACAGCAGTCAGCAAAGCCTTCGGGTACCCGGCGTCTTCGAGCCGGCCTACTTGCGCTTGAAAACTACGTTGCAAGGCGTCAGGGCAAGACTTTTTCAGCGCTCTTTACCTTTGTTGTCTCGTCCCTTCCTTTTGTTCTTGCGCTGTTAACATTTTGAAACGCCTTCGAGCTCACGCGAATGTTACGCATTCCATGGTCTAAGGTATACTGTGCCAAGCTGAAGTGACACGTATATATATATATATATATATATATATATATATATTAACAGCACTAACAATGGGCCAGATCACGGTTGTTTCCATGGGAGGCACAAAGATTTCGGTCTTTTATTCGAGGTTGACACATACGATACATTTCATTTATATTCCTTGGTATTACGTGCCAAAACCACGATATGATTACGAGGCACACCGTAGTGGCACCGAATCAATTTCGACCACCTCGAGTTCTCTAACATGCACCTAAAGATAAGTATATACACGGTTGTTCTTGCATTTCGCCCCCACCAAATCGCGGCCGCCGTGGCCGCGGGAATCGCACAGCGTCCTAGGACAACAGCGAAACAGCTTAACCGCTGGGCTACCACCGTGGGCAAAGCAACATTTCGATGCATGTACACACTGGATTTTCCATCCGATCGCCCGCTACAAAGCGCACGGCATCATTAATAATCATCATCAACAACTAATATCCTCTAGCGGGCCCGGGTCGGGCCTAGTCATGAACAAGCGCGCCCTGGATTAGTTTAGTAATGAACGCCCGGGCCCAGGCTTGGAACGGCGGGCCCGGGCCAGGCTCGGGCTGGGTACGGTCAAGTACGGCCGGGCTCGGGCTGGGTTCGGTCATGTACGCCCGGGCCCGGGCTGGGCTCGGGCTTCATAAAGCGGGCCCGGGCCAGGCCCGGGCCGTAAAATCCGGCCCGTGCAGTGCTCTAGCACAGGAGAACTCCGCCGGCGACAAACAGATGCAAATCCAACGTGCCCGCAGCAATACCAGCCTGCGTAAATGGCACACAGCGCCGACAGCAATACCAGCCTGTCAATACACGCCCGCTCCTTGGGAGCACGGCTCTTGGAGCCCGTCAACGTTGCGTTGACAAAACGGATCTCACTGCTGTGCCTTTGGTAGCTCTTCTCTGCTTAAGAGGATACCGGCTGAAGTGACGTGCTCACCCAAGGCGATCGACTCGAAAGTCACTTCACCGTCGGGGCTCGCGCCTTTCGACCCATTGGAGCTAGGGGCTCCGGTGTCTACTTGGTGCGATTGTTCTCGGGAGTGGCGGACACAAGTGTCACACGCACAAACGGGGGCACGCGACAAGGTGTGGGCCGCGACGTTTGAACTCCCTTTCCGGTAGCGCACAACAAAGTTGTATCGCTGCAAAGTCAATGCCCAGCGCACGAGGCGGCCCGAGGGCTCGCGCAAGCGCTTAAGGCAGACGAGCGCCATGGGGTCTGTTTCCTCCACCAATGGCGCTCCGCTTACATAGCAGTAAAGCTTCCGGCGAGCGAAATCTCGTGTGGCGTGCCGTATTTAAAGGCAGCGGTAGCCACTACGAGGGTTGCAAATGGTTGTAGGGCGCCAAAAGCAACGACCCTGTAGTCACCGCTCGGGGAGTCATTGACGATACCCGTGCGTGCAAGAAAGACGCGACCGAGAATCATGGGCAGCGAAAGACCAGGGAGATGCACAAAGCGCTGTCGGCGCACGCGATTCTCCCAGCGCACAACCAACCACGAAGCGCCGCAAGAAACAGCGGTGCTGCTCGCGAGATGGAAGGCAATGTTTTGCCTGGAGCTGTGCCGCAGTTGTGTGCAGCGGCTCCGAGGCAGGCGCCGCCTTTGGAGGGGCACGCGCCTGTTCTCTGCCAGGCACGCCAGACCCAAAGGGGCCAATAAACGACACAGAGAAGAGCAGGGTTTCCGCATCGACGGATGCATGATGCCTCACGCGACGGGCAAACGGACCGACGACGCTCACATTTTCCAAAAGTGTCGCCCAAGCACGCATGAGGAAAGTGATCGTTGGAAAACGTGGCGACGGTGTCGCCTATGCAAGCTGGCTCGCTGGCCCATGACAACGATGGGCCAGCGAGCGTGTGAATGCCAGCACCATGTGTCCTAGGTAGGGACGCTTCGGTGCGGCAGTTCGGTCACTCAACTGTGCTGCTAACTAAGAAGGTCAGCGAGCGGAGACGACGCTGTGGAGGGGCCTGAAAGCACATACTTCACGTGTGTCTCGAACTGCTGAGAAAACCCGAAACTGGCTAGGCTCGGACTGTAGTCCACATTCGAGCGGTCATCACCAAAGGAGTCCCAAAGACTGGATCTCTCACGGTGGCCAAAAGCCGAGGGCCGCTAAGGCGAGCTTACCTCGTGCTGCCGGCGTTGTCCACATCGAATGAGATCAAGTGCGTCGCCACGAGATCGAGCAGGAACGAGCGCCTCAAGGGGGACTGCTCTGATGCCATGCCGAAACCAAGTTGGGCGCCAGTTATGTGGAGATAGGTTTAGCAAGACGCTTACCCTACGAGGCGACCAGGAAGGGACGCGACGTTCTCCACCGCTGCAGCGAACAAAGACGCTATGGCCGGGTTCGTCAACTCTCCGGCACGGCGCAGAAAAGGCACTCGAGGCAGGATGTCAACAAACAAGGGTTTATTAACCCAAGATGCAGCACAGTGTAACAGTCACGGGCTTGCAGGCCATAAAGGGATTCTGCTAGACCGTTCGAGTACGCTTGCCGGCGGCGATACGACTCTCACGCAAAGGGCAGCAGTCGAGTGCACGGACGAGAAGCCGCCTGCCAGAGCAGTGCGTCAACCTCTCATGCCGGCCTGAGTGCATCTCTCACGGGCAAGTCCACGCCAGACAGAAGCGAGCTCATGGGGAAGGGGGTTGTCACTGGCGGCCAATGAGGACAGGTGTTGTGCAGTGACATAGGCTAGCAGCATGTCCGGACGCGTGGCTCGTGCGGGGAAGACCAACGCATGGCTCACACTAAGCAAAAAGGCCTGGCGGCATAGCCACGGTAGCCATGTCACGGAATGACGGCGGTTCCCGGCGCTCGAGCCGCGTGGGGCCAGCACACGCGCTAGCTGGGGAACGAGGCCCCAAAGGGAAGGGTGCGCTTGATTCCCACAACGTTCAGCAGTTCCAGTTCACCACCTTGACCTTTTAGGCTCACCAATTCAAATCGTGTCACGAAGTTCACTACGATTCATTCTTTCATCCAAAACAAATGCCAAAACACCACAATAAACAAAGCCACAAGTGCGTTGGAAGCCGTAAGCACAAAGAATAGGCAAATCCACGTACTACCCATCATTCCCGTGGTGGCTGAACGATCGCAGCACCAGTGTTTCCTCTAGTAAATATTGGCAAACTCTATGGTACGGCTGCCCTTGCAGTCTTTTTCAGCTCTGCTGGCGCTTGGTTCAGTTTATTTCTGGGGCTGTATTCTAAAATGATCACCTTTGAGATACAGTAATACCTCGTTAACTCGAAGTAGTAAAAACCAGAAAAAATTTCGAGATAAGCAGATTTTCGAGATAAGCAAAGTTGGGCAAATTCCATTGAGAAGTTCAGTTCTATCTAGAAACGTTATCCCTACTGACCAGTTTCTTAACAGGAGCGCCAAACTGGCTCTTTGTAAAGGTTTTGAAGAAAAATAATGACATACCAGCGCTATTAACCAGCTGTGTTTTTCGGCACTGCCTTTTTATTTAGTGCAGAGAGACCGACTAAGGCTGGTCTGCCTCTCAGTAACACTTGCACCTAGCAAAGCTTTCTCGAGTTGCTTAACACATCGCATGTGCCGATCATCCGCGCCGCTGCACTCAAATTTATTTCGCATCAAGCAAAGCATGTTTCTTGTTTCGGCGGATGTCGTCACCCCTCGAGTAGCTGCGTCGACGCTGCCGCGATCACTGTGCGTGATGCCACGTTGTTTGGCTTAAGAAAATGGTCAAACTAGCCGATGTTGCAGGCTAGGTCAGTTTAGCCCACCTCTAAGTCCAGAGAATCGGCCTTATCTGTCGATGTGACTGGAAGGGGCTCCTCTCGCACGATGCCACACATTCAGCACCGTTTTGACGTCCGGAAACTTCGGAGCCTCGAATCCGTTTCTTTGATTAGAGCTACCTTTCTTTGTAGCATCAGTGACTTGCTTTGCTTTGGTGGCGTTATCCTCACCACATTGCACAGCCGACGAAAAAATCCGCGCGACGTGCCTTGCGTAAATAAAATGCTGAAATCGCATCTCTGACGGTAAACAAAACGTGTACGACCCGAGCTATTTTGCAGGGCCTGCTTATGTGCACGTCTATAGCGTCGCATGACGTGACACAGGGTTGCTTGACAAAGTTGGTATGCCGCTAGGTTCCGACTTTACTTTCGGGAACAGTGTCCACTTCGTCGTAAACGCGGCAGCCTCGCGCGAACCTTGTGAAACGTATGACATTTTGCCGCTAGTATTTTGTGAAACGGTTCGGCGGCGAAGTTTTGGTTCCATTCTCAGTCGAGATTTCGAGATAACCGAAAGTGGGCACGGAAATACTTCGAGATAAAGGGCAGTAAATACATTGCACCTATGGGAAATTGTTCGGTACCGTGGAAAACTTCGACTTAGCCGATTTTTCGAGATATGCGAGTTCGAGTTAACGAGGTATTACTGTATTATCACTTTTAATGCATGCTGATTGGCAGGTCGGGGAATAGCGGTAAGCTGTCGCTTTAATCATTGCACACGCTGGATTCTATGGCAGACAAAAGTGCCGCTGTCGCCCAAAACGGTTGTCTCAGAACATGGCCCGTGTTTGAACACTGATTTTAAGGTCAAAATGCGAACCGAGAGATCAAAACACAATGTGCAGCAGTGCAATATGCGCTGTCGGTACCTGTTGTCTGCGAAAGAAAAAAAACTGCCAATATCGGCGCATCACTGTATCCTCCCTTCGTATGCGAGTCCCCACGTGTTACAGCAGCGAGATCAGTCTTCAGCAGCTCTCCATAGAGCAGATTTTTTTTCCCGTCCAGCAATTCCACCAACAACAGCGTTTTCACCGAAACAAATTACAGTCCTCGGCAATGCTCAATGCTTTGCAAAGCTCATCAAGCTTCGCATTCTCTTGGCCTCCATGTTGTTGAATACTTTCAAACCAGTCTGCTGGCAGCGAGCGCAGGTGAGCACAGAGGCTGCGGTTGAGAGTAATCTAGCTTACTGATGATGTTGCCTGCTTGGACCCCATCTGTCGTGTGGATGCGCCTGCAGGCAGATCATTCGTGAATTAGCTGTTCATGTTCACAGCAAATCTGTATTCGGTCTGTCGTCTGAATGCACCATTCTCGGTGGCAAGTTAGCTAACTACACTAACTAAAATGCACGGGCGGCATGAGGCAAAAACTACTTTACAGGGGGTGATAGCACCTTCACAGCAATCAGTGCTTTTGTCATATAAGGGTTAACTGAACCTTGGGACTCCCTCTGTGGCCAACACCGCTATGTGCTGCAAAAGGTCTGCCTTTTTGATAACTGATACTGTAAGCATTAGAAAAGAATGAAGCGAGGTAGCAGCCACTGACGAACGCACCAGTACGACTTATGTCCATAAGAATCTTCAGCGTGTAGCGTAGCGCTGTTGGAAGCGCTTTTGGGCAACAACCTAGGCATGCCGTGCCGCTGTTGCCACTGTATCTTTGTGTGTGTCGCTTTGTTCAAACGAAAGCGGCTCGCTGTTGCAAGGCTGGCTGAGCAATGTACTCGCCGCATTTGTGCATGATCAGGCGCGCCGCAGGCACCAAAAAATCTCACTGCACTGATGTTATCGTGGCAAATGCATGTAGCGTTGTTCTAAGCATACTGGACGCTTTTAGTGGGCGACAGCTCAAATCTTTTAGGCTGCTGTTCGTTGCCGCCTCCTTGTGCATGACCGCTAGTGCGTTGCAGAAATGTGGAGTGCATAGCCATGTTTACCCTACAAGATACTTGTCATACCTGTGCACGGTCAGGAAAAATATGGGCACAAAGAACATTCCCATGTGTGTCAAATGTGCATGTATGGTATAGCAAGCGCGTGGCCCGATTAGGTGACATGCTGCGCGCAACTAGCCAGGGATGACTGGCTTCACGCAGCAGCAGATAATCGTGTTTCAATGAAATGGTGCCAGTTTTCACTTTGTCGCAGATGACGGTGCAGACTCATGCAAACGTATCTGGGAAAGTCCATCTGTCTGTCTGTTAGCCATTGTGCAGTGTAACAATCTTGAACTCCTCCTTGGCATTGCCACTACACACTATCAGACAGTTGTGCGAGAAACTCACATTTTTCTGAATGTGCCTTGTAGGGTATGAAAAATTTGTGAACGTGGAGCATCACTGGAGTCGGTGTTTCGATAAGCGGAATTTTCTTGTTCAAGGGTGCAACTGCAGTGGTTACTTTAGACAACGTTACTTTGGCATTGTATTTATTTTGCTGTTTGTAGCCGTGCCGCACATTGGGAGATGCAGATTCGTACTTAATGGTTACTGCATTCTACTGTTTAATGCGTAGTTATGTGGCATTCCCAGGAGGTACTTATTTACCCTATTTAGGTGCCTCGAAGGGTTAAAAACATTTGGCATGGCTTTTGTTTGTCCCAAGTTAAGCAATGCCAGCCAAAATAATGAGCAGCCCTGATGGAACCCATTGTTTGCCATGTGCTGCAGGTGTCACACATTATGGCAGCCCTGCAGGCCGGCTCACGAGGCACCCAAGCATGCATAAATGCAGCCAGCACGGTGAGTGGCATCATTGGCGACCTGGACACGACCATTATGTTTGCCACTGCGGGCACCCTGCACTCGGAGAAAGAGGGCGACCAGTTTGTGGACCACCGGGAGAACATCCTCAAGACGGCCAAGGCCCTGGTGGAAGACACCAAGACTCTGGTGGCCGGTGCAGCATCCAGCCAGGAGCAGTTGGCTGTGGCCGCCCAGAATGCCGTCTCCACCATCGTGCAGCTGGCCGAGGCGGTCAAGCTGGGTGCTGCCTCGCTGGGGGCTCACAATCCAGAGGCTCAAGTGCTGCTCGTCAATGCAGTCAAGGACGTCGCTGCGGCCTTAGGGGATCTAGTGCAAGCCACCAAGGCAGCTTCGGGAAAGGGCATCGACCATCCAGCCATGGCACACCTTAAAGACTCAGCCAAGGTATGTGGAGCCATTCGGGGATGATCGCCCAGTGTCCCATACAAACTATCTGATGCTTAAAGGCCAACTCCGGCGATTTTTTGGCCATGTCAAAGTAATGGTGCTTTTATGTTCCTGAGACGCTCCTGTTGCAGGCCCGATAGCAGAAATACTCGGCAAATTGGAGAATAATTTTAAATAAGCAAAAAAGCGCAACACCGAAACCGAAACCCAACCGAGTGTACTGTCTACGTATGATGTAGACGTTGTTACGAACGAACCGGAAGTCGTGCAAGGCATGCCGGTCACGCCGGCGCGGAGTATGGAAACTGTGACAGCTGGGACGACCAGCGAAGCGCCGGCCAAACCAACGCTGTCTGTCGCCTTGTGCACAGCAGACGCTCGCTGTAGCGGCCGAAGCGCCGAAGTTAGCGGTGCCCTCGGCTGCGTCACTTCCGCCGCCTTCCCAATACTGACGTCACAGACGCAATGTTGCCAATAATTGTGGGAAGCCAGGAGGGCGTTTGCAGACAATCTTTAAAATTCATTTGCCAACAATCTGCGCATGTCTCAAGCCTGTAATTTGGCATAAATGACGGAAACATGCAAAGGAACGTCCCCAGCGAATTTCATTGAGATCCATCGATCTCGAAAAATCGCCGGAGTTGGCCTTTAAACAATGAAGTACCAAGTTCTCAAAGAGTCGGGTGATAAGCACTCATGCTGTGCTTGTCTTGCCTTCTCTTTGTGGTCTGTCCTGTCCCCTCAAAGGTTATGTACAAACTTGTTTGCTTAGTTATTTACACTCAGGTCAACAGACATTACAGCGGGGAGTGGCCACAGATACAAGAGAAGTAGTCATTTCTAATTATGCAACAATAGCTTAAAAATAAAATAATGCAATACAGTAGAACCCCGCTGATACGTTTTTGAAGGGACCGTAGGAAATAAACGTAAGAGACGGGAAACGTAAGAACCGAAAAACGGGAAAAACGACAAAATATTTAGTGGTACAGAATTTTATTTCAGTGCTTACGAGCAGCGCGAAAATTGGCGCGCTCAGCCGCGATCTAGTCGATGTACTGAAACGCGGAGCTGCGGACGGCCTCATCCACAGAAATGTAATCAACGTATGTGATTTTTTTAACACCAACAGCTGTAGGCATGAAAGAACTAAGCACACGCAATCACGACCAGCGCGGCGAGTCCGACTGCGAACCGCGCGCACGACCATGCAAGCTCCAACCAGCTCGAACTCCTCCCGTCCTCCGACAAGTATTGATGATGATGAGTCTACGCCAATGCGATGGCAGAAGTGAATGCCAATTTCGAAGGCCTTGCTTTCGCAAGCAATTACGTCATAGACGCCATGTTCGTGCAATACAAATCTCAAAGGCTATGCTTTTGTCAATGGTAAATGCCAATCTCGAAGGCCTTGCTTTCGCGACCAATTACGTCATAGACGCCATCTTTGCAGTGGGAATCTCAAAGGCCATGCTTTTGTTTGCATCAATTCAAAGATTTTGTTGCTTGCGCCTCTGATGCGGCTAATATTACGGTCAAACCAGGCCAAGCTGCGTGAAAATGCACCATGGCCGCTCTGTTCGGTAGTAACTCGGTCGGCTCCGAGCGCACTTCGCGACGTATCATACGGGAACGGTCCGACAGTTACGACGTAACAGCGGGGTCCCCATACATTGTATCCTAGGGGAGCTATGCCGGGACCGGCGGAAAACGACGTAACAGCCGGGAAAACGCAGCAGTGAGGAATGTAACAGCGGGGTTCTACTGTATACAGTTGGAACGCGTTTGTCATGAACTAGAAAGTGCTATGAAAAGTGATCACGATATCAGTTGTTGGTTTTATATGGATTCGCCCTTCAAAATGTGCTCGAATAGTGACCAAGTCCTCTTGTTTTTTGCACAGTTTTGTTGCAAAGTGCTAACAACCCGTATCATGACAAGTTAAGCCTTTTCGCTTCGTGGATCAGAGCCCACTGCGTGCTTCCGAGTAAATTTAATGGCCTTTTCAATTAATTGACTGTTTCATTCAAACATGGTACCGCCTTGCGTAGCCAATCATCCCTGGCAAGTTGCGTGCAACGTGTCGCATACTCAGCTCCCACAGTAACTGCTGGGCCGCTTGCTGTACCGTACACGTGTGTTTGTCGTGGGTGTGTTCTTCACAACTGCTCCACTCCAGACCCTGCAGTGGGTCACCGCGATGATGACAAGCTCCCTCCATGTCCCCATGATGCTCTTGCAGTCCTGCACAACGAGGCGCAGCATACTTGGGTTGTCATCTAATAAAAGCACTTGCTGTCGGGGTTTCTTGTTGCCTGTGCCGCTCAACTCGGCAACAGCTTTCGTTTCTACAAGCGCGTTCGAAAGCCGTCTCGCATGACACAGCGAAGTTAAGAATGGCATGCTTAAGTTGTCGCCCATTAAAAGCGTGCCGTACAATAGCGCTATGCTGCACGCGCAGCCGAGCAGGTAGCTGCAGACGCTTGTTGTTATAGGGTATCAGCAATAAGCCATAGTGGCACGTTCATTACCGGTCGCCACCTTGCCTTCACTTTTTTGTGATGCTTATCTGTGAATCTTCCGTGTCGCAATCGCAAATAAGTCGGAGTCGTCGATCATCTGATCTTTGCATTTAAGACAAAAAGGGAAACAACGTGAAGGGTGGTCACTGCCACAGTGCCATGCAGCCAAATTGGAGGGAAAGGGAATCCAGCATCTGCTTTCCTTTCCCAACAAATGCACTGGGCACCCCAAGTGGCTGCTTATGAAAGTACTGTGCAACTTTTGGTTTCGGTTTCTAACCTGCACAGTTTGAAATCTGGTGCATACTCAGCCGAGCTGTTTTTTTTTTTTTTTTTTTTGCTGCAACTGGTCTCTGGGTTTTATTTCGCAATGGCTAAATGGAGGGATTTTTATTTTATCTCGAGAATACTTGAGATTGCAAGAATTATTCACAAGCCATCATGAAGCCAAGGAAAGTATACGGGACGTTAATTGTACTGTTTTAAGTGTATTGTAGGGATAGTGATATAGATGTGAGGAAAGTAAAGTGGAAAAGAAAAGACAACTTGCTACCTGCAGATAATGCGCCTGATGCTCTACCAATAGAGCTACAGTAGCAGTCATCCTCTCGTCCACTTTATCGGGTATTTATGTGCATACAAACTCGGGAGTGTTAGTCAGCGCCGCTCATGGCCATGATGGCGACTGTAAACACTCCTTCTTTGCCAGCTTTCTTTGCCTTCGGGTGGTATGCGAGGACTTATTGGTCAGATGCCTGCTCATTAGGTAAGCATGTGCCATGTGACGCCAGCCGGCAAAGAAAGAGTGTTCCACACTCGGCGTCATGGCTACAAGTGGCGCTGACAGACACTCCCAGGGTTTGCATGCACATACATACCCGATAAAGTGGACGAGAGGACGACCATTGGGAGAGTACCGGGCGAGTTATCCGAAGGTTGCAGGTTCGGTCCCTGTCGGCGGCAAGTTGTTTTTTCATCCACTTTACTTTCTTCACATGCATATGCAATGACTACCATGCACTTAAAACAGTATAATTAACATCCCTATTCCTTGGCGTCATTATCTGCTCGTTTTCATTAAGGTTGAGTCAAACCAAGAAACGAGCCGCCAAATTTCTGTTCTTTCATTCGCAAGTCATCATAGCAGCTGCCCCCTGTGAAACGTGCAAATCTGGAAAATAGACGAAGGATGCCTTGTGAACTAAAGTATTAATGTGAAGTATTAAACGGAGCCACAGAGTCAATATTTCATGAATGCAAGCAGCTCTCTTGTAGCGGCACCGAAGTACACAGCTGCTGTTGCCATGCCAAGCTCCACTGGTTGTTGTCAGCTGAAAAGTGTAAGTCACAAGCATGTGTCACTCTGGCATTTCAGTCGTGCAGGAAAGCTGCAAGGAGACGCAAAGCATTTAACAGCAGAGATTACTAACAAGCACAGTTTTCTTTTACGAACATCGTGCATTGGTGTATCGGACGGACACACCACCATTGATACTGTCATGACATAACCCGACCTTATTCTCTGTGCCTTGGAGCCATCTTGCATCTGCAATAGAGCACCACGTAGAGCCACAACCTGTGACCGAATAAACGCACCGGATGCTTTTTTCATTGTGCAGAAGTGGCATTTTTCAAGGCACTCGATTTCATACTTCTGCGAGTTGCCAAGCGTTTTGAAGACTCGAGCAATGCCTGTCTTCTACGATTATTAGGGGTGTGCGAATATTCGAAATTTCGAATATTTTTCGAATAGTGTTTGCTATTCGATTCGATTCGCACTGGAATTTTACTATTCGAACTATTCGAACTTCCCAAAAACAAATACAGTCAACATCCCACTGAAAGTGACCCCTTCATATTTTCGATATGCTTCACCTCATTACACTTTTGTATTGCGGCAAAGCTGCCTTTCAAGCTCCATTACGGTCGAACTTTGTCAAGACAGTCAACGTCCGATTGTAAGTGATCCCTAGATTTTCAATATGCTTCACCTCATCACACTCCGGTATTGCGGCAAAGCTGCCTTTCACGCTCCATTACGGTCGAACTTTGTCAAGACAGTCAACGTCCGATTGGAAGTGATCCCTAGATTTTCAATATGCTTCACCTCATCACACTCCGGTATTGCGGCAAAGCTGCCTTTCAAGCTCCGTTACGGTCGAACTCTGCCAAGACAAAACGTCCGATTAAAAGTGGTCCCTAGATTTTCAATATGCTTTACCTCATTACTCCCAGGTATTGCGGCAAAGCTGCCTTTCAAGCTCCGTTACGGTCGAACTTTGCCAAGAGACAGCCAACGTCCGATTGAATGTGGTCCCTAGATTTTCAATATCCTTCACCTCATTACATTCCGGTATTGCGGCAAAGCTGCCTTTTAAGCTCTGCTACGGTCTCAAATGTATTTAACTCAAGAAAACGCTGGTTCCAACATGGAGATGAAAGATGTGGCAGAGGTGGGGGTCAATTAATGCTGTTTTGGACCTGAAATTTGGGCAGGAAGGCCGAAAAATCGGAAGCCTAAGCTTTTTAGCCTCCAAAATTTCAGATGTTCTTATATATCGACGTCCACGAGGCAGATTTGGAACTCCGGACTTGAAGGGAGCACACCCTTGTCCGCCACATCAGTTGGGCTTCCACAGAACTTGAAAGAGCAGGAGAGGCTGAGGAAATGGTATCTTTGCCTATCACGTGTACAGTGTTGTCGGCAACACTTTGGTTGCACCAAATCATGTACATAAATAGAATTCGGCCTCTACATTGCCTCATTCTTGACAAGACAACTATGAAACACCACCCTACCAGTGCTTCATCAACCTAGCGAAAAGAAACACTTTCATGTTGCTATTTCATAAGAATATGCTTAAGAATCCTCTCTAACTTTTTTTCCTGCAATTTCGCTTCGAAGTATTCGAAAAATATTTTAGAAATATTCGAAAAATATTCGATTCGATTCGCACTCACGTTTAAATATTCAAATTCGCTTCGCACCCAAAATTTTGCTATTCGCACAGCTCTAACGATTATCACTTGATTGCATCAAACACTCGTTGCATTTGCAACGCGCTTGTCCATTTCGTTTCACCGTACTATCGTCAACTGATAGTGCAAGTTCCAAAAGAAATACGTTGCTGGGCGCATGATAAGTGTCGCGAACCTTTCTGAAGTTTTTGCTGGCACACCTGATTGCTAGCTACGGCACAGTTGCAGATATCGGCGTGCCCTAAGCCTAACTACTAGGGGTGTGCGAATATCAAATTTTTCGAATACGAATCGAATACGAATATCCACCTTCGAATATCGAATCGAATATCGAATATCAAAGGGAAAATGCCTCCACAGTAACAATATTTTATTTAACATGTAGCTATTTGAAAAAAAAAAAAACATTAACAGCCTGACTGGCAACACGACATACACTGCTATCTCCAGAACACAATGTCCAGGCTAGCACAATGCACATCACAAAAAAGGCAAATATCACGGCACAATGGAAGGAATGAGTAATGACTAGATGTTATCATGAAGAAATATGAGTTGCTCCACATGATCAGGCCGCAGGCGCTCCCTTCTAACATAGACACCCCCCCCCCCCCCGCCACTGAAAAGGCACGCTCGCTTGAAACAGAAGTGGCTGGTATAGGGAGGTACATGAGGCAAAGCTTTGCCCGACTGGGGTATCTGAAGGTGCCTACAGTCCACCACCAGTCACATGGGTCACTGTCTTTCTTCAGAAGTGGTCCCGCATAGTGAATGAGTTGTAGTGCGGCACGTTACGACCGCATAATATTGAAAATGTACGGTTACATGGTCGCCAACAGCGCTGCACGTCGGAGATGCACCAGCAATAAATCATACGTATTGGGGCGCTCGTCGCAGGCAGATATCGTGCCTCCGTGTACTTACGTTATTTATCGCTCCTCTTGGCAACGTTTTTAGCTATACGAACGCAGCAGAAATGTGGAAGACGAGTTATTTTATGCATGATAATCGAATCGCACATTCGAATTTTTCGAATATTCGTAGTTATCGAATATTCGAAACTTTTCGAATACACTATTTTCGAATCGAATACGAATATTTCGAATGTAATATTCGACGAATATTCGAAACTTTCGAATATTCGCACACCCCTACTAACTACGCAATAGCGGCAGCAACAACCTTGCCTAGCAGTGCAACGAGGGGCATAAAAGTGAAGGTTCTCACCTCGAACTGCAGCAGGCAACAGCGCATTGCTATGTTGAAGAGCACCACTATGACGCGAGAAATCGCTACTCCTTCTACGAGAGAGAGAATAAACGTTTATATTGAACAAGCACACCGATCACCCAGTGGGCTTGCAAACAGCTCTGCTGCCCTTGCTGGTCTGGTGAGGAGGTCTTGGTGATGATGCATGATCGCACTTACGTGCATGTTTCTTCAGAAATTTTCAGCTTGTAAGAGAATGCCTTTGCATGTAGAGTAAAAGAATAAAAAAATAACAAACAGACGTTACATTTGTTTTATACACCTCTTTATTGTTTTTACTGGTGCCGCCTACCAACTGTTTAAAGAGCAAGCATGCCTCCGTGATTTGCAATGCGTGAAAATCTCTTGAGGCCATTGGGCGAGAGTTGGAGCCATTTATCGCTTGTCCTTTTGCTTTTCTCTTGCTTTTTAAAAGACAGATGACATTTTGCAGCACATTTTATGTGATGAAAAGTTACCACAGTGATCACTTCTTGCATACCAAGTCAATGTTTGGTTCATAGTTATAGAGAACTGTGTAAAAAAAGAATGCCATGTGAAAGCTGACCGCCAGGCTTCATCTCCCTCGTTTGTTTTCTTCACTGCTATTCTGTCTCTGTAGCAATGCCTGAAAAGCGAGCAACCTCACTTGCGGCATCTGAAATCTGCAGGCAGTGCTCGCCAATCTACAACATCTTCGACGCAATTAAACTGGGCTTGGCTTTTCTCGTGCTTTAGAAGGCCTGTCTTGGTTTTTTTTTTCTCTTTATATGTGCCATATTTTTACCTCGACTGTGCCTGAAGTGTTTGTTGTAAAGGTAGGTCGCTTTCGAAAATATTTGTTATATGTGGGTGCAGTTTCAATGGGTAGCATAGGAAAATTGTAAGTGCACCGAAATATGCTCATTATAACCAACCGATAAATACATTTGGCATCATTATTGGTGGGTTCAACTGTATACACAATAATGACACAATATAACCTAATAAGCAAAACAGTGTTTTAATGTAGTATAAGAAGTGAGCAACGAATGACTAAGGTAAAAGTAACAGAATAAATCAAGTCGGGAAAGAGTGTCACGGATCTCAAGAGCACTTGCAATGGATGTAATTAGAGATGCAAGAGATGGCGGCGGCACACCAAACAACTTTATGCCCCAGCACTGCAAACCAAGTATAAACTCGAAATTTACACAAAAACCCATTTAAGGATAACCTATTTACAAACAATGTGTTGGCTAACTATCTTAATGAGCTAACAATCCATCATCTCCAACTCTAAATTAGGCGCAGCTCTTTGCCTCAAGTCAGTCTAGCCACCATGGCTTCGCAGTCGCTGCCCCTATCGAAGGTTCTTATTGTTCAAACGATCGGCTTGGCGCAAAATTTGACTCCCTGTTACGTCGGGTCCGTCATCGATGTTCTTGGTGAGGTCCCACAGTCGGTGTTTCTCATGTTTGAAAAAACAGCGCGTTGTCCTGTATTCTTCGTGGCTGTGTGTTGTGGTTTTTTTCACGCTTTTTTCAAACATGAATTTGCACCAACTCGCCCAACTGACCCTGCTAGTTCGGCATTTCTCAGTAGCAACCAGACAAGCCGCTTGTCTCCATTGCCAGTTTCCTGATCATCGTCAAGACTATCGCCGAACAAAGGGGTTAGCCTGGTTGCATTTTCGAATCCTGGCTCTAAATGACCCCTGGCCGAGCTGCTGACGTGGCATTCCCGTTGTGCTGTCAAAGGCGGAGCGTTGCGGGTGCTTTGGGAACCGCTGTAACAAGGCTGTGGCGAGTCGGGAGCCTCACCCAGCTGCTGCCGAGATCGACGGCCATGCCACGGAATCCTAATGCTGCATCCAGGACCCGCTGCTCTCGTCACCAGTGCAATGCTGGCTTGACCACCTTTGTGCCCCAGAGAACTGCTTCCTCAGTTTCTGACTACAGCTCGGGTCGCGTGCTGTTTCTCTGCCAATTGGGTGCTTGTCTCGCACACCATCTTTCCACTCCGGTGCACATAATCGCACACCTTTGCTGCACACCATCGAGCGCTTCTCCCTTTGGATCGCATACCACCACATCTTCTTCATCCTCTGGCAGGTGCCTCTTTACTCATGACATAGAGTAAAATACTAACACTGTTCGGAAGATAATTAAAGACCCCGGAAATGAGGGCAAGCGAAGCTTGGCGTGCCTGACCTCCTGCTTTTCTTTCCTTCTTTCTTGCTTTTGCATTGCGCAATGCTTTTAGTTTTATAAGCTTTTAGTTTTATTACAGGTAGCTGCCGTCCGGTATGCTGTTTTCGGACTGAATCGCCATGGCACCTGTCATTTTCTTTCCAGCATTCATCAGCCTCTAGAATGGCCTAACGAAAAAACCATCACATGATCATGGAAATGCGGGTTAGGAATTCTATTTTCTCCAATTGTGCAGTTCTCCAAATGTGCAATTCCTGATATCGACCTTACGCGTTGTCCAGCAGATTGCTTTTAGTTTGCCAACACGAAATATTTCTATGAAGTGCCCATGCGTAGTTGTGGACTGCTTTCCGTAATCACTCCATGTTTTAGGCATGTGTCATTCTTGCTGTTTAAAGGAATATGACGATCCTTCACTGTTAATATTAATGTATAATTTTTAGGGGTCTGCGAATATTCGAAATTTCGACTATTTTTCGAATAGTGTTTGCTATTCGATTCCCAAAAATAAATACAGTCAACGTCCAATTGAAAGTGACCCCATCAAATTTTTAATATGCTTCATCTCATTACACTCTCGTATTGCGGCAAAGCTGCCTTTCACGCTCCGTTACGGTCGAGCTTTGCCAAGAGACAGTCAACGTCCGATTAGAAGTAATTCCTAGAATTTCAATATGCTTCACCTCATCACACCCCGGTATTGCGGCAAAGCTGCCTTTCAAGCTCCGTTACGGTCGAACTTTGCCAAGACACAGTAGATTTTCAATATGCTTCACCTCATGACACCCCGGTATTGCTTCAAAGCTGCCTTTCAAGCTCCGTTACAGTCGAACTTTGTCAGGACACAGTCAACGTCCGATTAGAAGTGGTCCCTAGACTTTTCAATATGCTTCACCTCATCACACCCTCGTATTGCGGCAAAGCTGCCTTTAAGCTCCGCTTCGGTCGCCAATGTATTACCTCAAGAAAACGCTGGTTCCAACATGGAGATGAAAGATGTGGCAGAGGTGGGGGTCAATTAATGCTGTTTTGGACCTGAAATTTGGGCAGGAAGGCCGAAAAATCGGAAGCCTAAGCTTTTTAGCCTCCAAAATTTCAGATGTTCTTATATATCGACGTCTACGAGGCAGATTTGGAACTCCGGACTTGAAGGGAGCACACCCTTGACCGCCACATCAGTTGGGCTTCCACAGAAGTTGAAAGAGGAAAGCTGAGGAAATGGCATCTTTGCCTATCACGTGTAAAGTGTTGTCGGCAACACTTTGGTTGCACCAAATCAAGTACATAAATAGAATTCAGCCTCTACATTGCCTCATTCTTGATAAGACAACTATGAAACACCACCCCGCCAGTGCTTCAACCTGGCGAAAAGAAACGCTTTCATGTTGCTATCTCATAAGAATATGCTTAGGAATCCTCTCTAAATTTTTTTTCTGCAATCTCGCTTCGAAGTATTCAAAAAACATTATAGAGATATTCGAAAAATATTCTATTCGATTCGCACTCACACCTCAATATTTGAATTCGCTTTGCACCCGAAATTTTGCTATTCGCACAGCTCTAATAATTTTCTTTATGCAATAATTGAAATAGTCTATAATCAAATATTTGGTCAGCTCTTGACATATGATACTGTGAGCACTGACTCACACGACTGCATTGAAATATAAGCTTTTTACTGTTGTACCAGACATCGTCTTATACGAGGTGGAGCGTGCTTTGATTCCCACATTCTTTTGCTCTACTGGTCATCCCTGGAGCTCCAGTCTGGTCGACGGCTGTGCTCACAAACAACAGCGATGGCTCAAAACAACGCGTCCACCGCCGCAACCACTTCTGCTCAGCCAACTGGGCCTAACTACACTGTGAGTACATCGCAGTGAGACCCTCCAGTATTTTCCGGCCTCCGCGGTGAAGGAGTCGAAGACTGGCTTGACAATTACGACAGAGCCAGTGCTTGTAATCATTGGGATGAGGCACACGAACCGTGCTACGTTCCTTTTTACCTCAACGGGGTCACTAAAACGTGGTTCTACAACCATGAACGGGACTTCCCTGATTGGGCAGCATTCATCGAGCAACTCCGTCAGACATTTGGCACGTCTGCAGGACGCTCTGAGGTAGCGAAACAGAAGCTCATAACCCGCATCCAAGGGCTTGATGAATTATGTAGGTCGTATATTGAAGGCATTCTAACTCTCTGTCACCGAGCACAAAGCGACATGACAGAGGCCGATCATACCCATCACATACTGAAAGTCATCAACTCTGTCGCCTTCAATGCTCTTGTCATTCAGAGCTGAAATACAGTACAGGACATCATCACCGCATGCCAATGCCTAGATGCGCTCTATTGCATGCGCCTTCCAAAAGCCTCCTGTGACTCTTGCTTTACCTGTGAAAATGGATTGCGAGCGAGGATTGAGAGGAACTTCACGGCCTTGTTCCGGGCAACACAGCCATTACTTCTGTCCGCTCGGCTCTTCCTAATCTGCACGACATTATCAAGGACGAACTGGCGTCGATGACGAGTCTCCTGTGGCCTTTCGTGCACCTTCGTATGCAGAAGTTGCATCACGACCTCCTGCACTAATTCCATCTATGACTGCAGACGTATGCAACCATTTGGCCTCGATGGCGGCAAAGGCGCCAGCGCAACCACACCACTCTACCTGGCATCCTTCGTACCCCGTCTGTTTTTACTGTGGCATACGGGACCATATATCCGTCACCAGGATGAACACTGTGGCTTTTCTGTTTATGAAAGAAACTATGCCCCAAGATCTGATGCCTATGTTCGAGCATCGTATACATCCTCGTCACGACGCTCATCATCACCTCCACTGTCCCACGGCATGCCTCGTCCTTCCCACTCAGCCCGCCATCATTCACCGTCACCATTTCGGCGTACATCATCGCCCTTGCGTCCTGCCCCGATCTCTCTGGACAGCCACTCGGAAAACGAAAAGCTGCAGTTTTTTGGAGGGGAAACTGCTTGTTATCAAAACGTCATCATTCCTCGGTCTCACCCAGCAAATGTACTGTCCATTTGTGTGGAAGGTGTTTCTGTTGATGCCCTTATAGACACTGGAGCTGCCATTTTGGTCATTACCCGTGAACTGTGTTTTCATCTACGAAAAGGGCAAACTCCTTATGTCGGTTCCATGTTATGCAGTGCTAATGACAATCCAATGTGCCCTCCCAGACGGTCTACTGTTCATATTTTTATCGACAGAATCCGCCACCATGTACAGCTTGCTGTGCTGCCTTCATGCGCTCATCAGATCATTTTAGGCTGGGACTTGCTATAAGCTGCATTTGCTGCCATTTCAGGCTGTCAACCTCTTATTCATATTATGGACACTGAGCTTTTTTCTGCTTCCGATTTTTCGTCGTCCCACCTTGTCACAGCTGCGGATATTGTCCTGCTTTCAGGCTGAGAATGTGTTGTTACCATCAGGTCACGAGACAATATAAACGGCAACGCAGTGGTTATCTCTTGTCAGTGCTGCATTTTTCAAAAAACCGCCATTGCCTCTTGCCTAGTGCAGTTCTCACGCAGTTATGCAAGCATCACCGCCTACAGCATGGCACCAGAACTGCTACTGTTGTCGGAGGAGACCACTGTTGCCAGCATTATCGAAGAAGCACCGTTATGTGTCGTCACTGTTTCACCAGCCTTGTCATTCCCACAGTGTACACCCACGGAAGGTTTATTTTGCGCTAGCAAAACAGCTTTGGTGTTTCATTAAGAGCCAGCAAGGCATCACTCTAGGTCAGATTGATATCTGTACTCAAAGTGGCTTTGAGAGCTCTCAAAGCCACTTTGAGTACAGATATCAATCCGACCCATTGAGAGCCACTTTGAGTACAGATATCAATCCGACCCAGAGTGATGCCTTGCTGGCTCTTAATGAAACACCAAAGTTGTTTTGACATTTGTTCAGATGGCTTAGGTCAAACCACGATGGCTGCTTATCGCATCGAAGCATACTGATCTCACGTCGTTTGCCGCTGCCCTTATTGTGTATCAGCTTTTGAACGCAAGGTTATAGAAGAACAAGTCAACGACATGCTCATGTGCAACGTTATCAAGCCTTCGGCAAGCCCATGGTCTTCTCCTGCCTGTTGTGCTAGTTAATAAAAAGGATGGCTCGGTGTGATTTTGCGTTTATTACAGAGCACTGAACAAAATTACTCGTAACGACGTCTATCCTATACCTCGGATTGACGATGCTCTTGATACCTTACAAGGTACGCAGCATTTTTCTAGCCTCGACTTGTGCTCTGGTTAATGGCAGATCCTGATGCACGAGTCCGATAAAGAGAAGACTGCACTTGTCATACCTGATGGTCTCTTTGAATTCAATGTGATGCCTTTTGGACTGTGCAATAAGCTTTCTAATGTCTTACCGTATGTCGTCTTATAATGCTTTAAAAATAAAGGTGGCATTCTAAGATGGCATGGGTTTAATGTATAGCGCTGATAGCAGTGCATTATTCGTTTTTTAATACCAGTATGTTATAGTAGTTACCCTGTGCTGTTGTTCTTCATACTATTAAATTTCCATAACATAAATTTGAATAAAACAATGCATAATACAATGATTTCATTAACCATAGACGTATGAAGCTGGCAGGTTTGCATAAACATCCCACACACTTTGCAAGTTCTACTGTTAAAATATTGGTATGAACATTCAACATAGGTGTTCTTCAAGTATTATGCCGAGAAATTTTTGTGTTCTGACTCTATGAATGGATTCTCCTTCAAACGTAACTTTTAGCTGTCTGGTGATCGTTTTGTGTAATGAATGAAATATAATGTACTATCGCGCTCAGTTTGAGCTACATCATGCGAGCGTGTGGCCGAGCGCTCTGCAAGGTTGTACAGTGGCGCCACTCGTGGCATATTTTCGAGTTATTGGGAGAGAGTTTCGCCTCCACTTGCTTTCACCCTCACCCTCGTTTTGCCCTGCAGTGATATCAGCTTCAAAAACAATAACAACGAGGTGTGATCGAGCCTCAGACTTAGCTATGTACAAGCTAGCCCAACATAGCACGCTACTGAACTTCATTTCTTTTGCGGTCTCTCACCTGCGAGTGATTACTTATCACTTATCAGCCTTTGCTTCAGGACAGCTCTTCTCTTTTCTTTGTTCTTTCTTTGATAATACAATAAAACCGACTGGTGGGCTAGTTGGTACTGCATTTCTTATGTTTCAGCGCAAGGAGACACGAACACGAGCAAGAAGGGACGAGGACACGGCGCTACTAACAACTGACGTTTATTGCTCACAATAACAGAATAAATGCCGAGCGCAAGAAAGAGGGGAACACGTGTCAACATCACCTTCACACCAACAAACTGCTTAACGGCCACAGCAATGCTATCTCTTTTTGAGTCAGCGAAATAGACGGGCAGCTTACACAATCTTTGCTTTTGTTAATCTCAAAAGCCTCTACAATCTCCCTGGTCATCTGGTCTGAACTTCTCACGATCACTTTGGTTTCGTTAAAAATGCAGTGTGCTGCCAGATGACCAGTCGTCGCCAGTTTGGTTACATTGTAAGAATGTTCTCTTAGGCGGTCATTCAGGCATCTGCCCGTCTGTCCAACGTACTCTTTCCCACATGACAAGGTGATAGAGTAAACAGCACAACACAACACCTTTCCTCGCGCATGGCACAAACTGATCGTGATGCTTCTTGCTGCAGTTATAATGCTTCTGCGTCGAATTATTCACACGTGCGCACAAATCAGAAAGTTTTAATGGGGCGGTAAAACAACATCCACACCAACTCTTTTGCCAATCTTTTTTAGATTGTGGCTCAGGTTATGCATATAAGGCACCACAACGACTTTTTTTCTGGGGATCTGCGATGTGACCTCACGATTTCCAGTATTGCATTTCTTTAACATGCTGCCAGCCACCGCCGTAAGCAGCTGCCTGGGGTAGCCAGCTGCACAGAGGCGCGAAACTTGGTTGTGAAAACTTTCCTGCGTGCGATGCCCACACGTTTTTAGGAGAGCATTTCTAAAACACAGATTGATGATGCCCCGTTTGACTAATTTCGAATGCGCAGATGCGTATGGTAGGAGGGGCTTCTTTCCTCGGGGCTCGTAGCACCAACACGTGTGACTGTCTAAAATATGAAGGGTGAGGTCTAAGAATCTAATGCGTCCATTGGCTGGCTCTTCACAAGTTATTACTAAAGGTTCCAGGCATTCGCGGAAAACCGAGCAAATGGTCGATGTAGCAAGCGCTACGGATTAACTGTCACACTGTACGAACACCAAATAGTCATCGACGTATCGAAAAACCTTATCAACCATCGTTGCTTCCAAGCGAGTCCGCAGAACCCTGTCGTAGTGCGCGAGATAGAGGTCGCTTAAAAAGGGGGCGAGACAGGAACCAATACAAACGCCTTCTCTCCGCAAAAACATTTGGCCACCGTAATTGGCAAACGTGGAAGACAAATAAAACTCTAAAAGCTCTAAAAACTGGCTAGTGGATAGACCGACTTCGTTCTGGAAGCTCACAGTGCCGTGGTTGTCAATAGCGTCTTCCACGCACAGAAAAAGTTCCTTATGAGGTAAAGAATAAAACAGATCTTTAATGTCCAGAGAGAATTAAGACAGAGAAGTTGGCATGAGTGTTCTCTTTTAAAAAATCAATCACATTGTCAGAGCTGCTAATCATGAAAGGGTCATCAACGGTTAAAACCTTGAGTTTTGCCCGTAGAAACCGGGCAACTGTTTCCTGCCAACAGCCCTTCTCTGAAATAATTACACGGAACGGGCAATCCTCTTTATGTGTCTTTGCAGAAAAAAACATCCGCAAACACAGACCCTTGGTCTTGTCCAGATCGCGACAAACTGTTTCTAGATCAAGACTCCTACACAACCTATGCGCCTCTCTCTTGACTTTTTCAGGGCATACGTCGTTTCGTTTTACAAAGACAGAACTTATCGCGGCTAATGCCTTAGAATTATACGCTCCTTTTTCAAGCACAGTAAAACCGCCTTCTTTATCGGCAGGAACTAAAAACAAGGAGTTGTTCCTGAAGTATGTAACAGTACCGTTCAAGTCGAACGTATCGACTGGCGCAGCTGTCCTTTCAAGCTAGTCCACTCCCTCAGACACGCAGCGGTCCGTTTCGGTGTCAGGCGCGTTGCTCCCAATCTTCTTCACCATGGCTAGTTGATCTAGCGCAGACTTCTTAGGTTGTACAGCGAAATTTCGGTCCCTGGCTGAGAACCTTGCTGACCTTGTCCGAGATCTGAACGTTGCCGACCGTGTGGACGATGCTCCGGGCCACAGGTGTTTTCTTTGGAAGACACGCCCGAAGTTGTTGCAGCGTTAGCTGCCATAACCACTCCATCCGAGTTTGTGTCTTTCTTTGGCTTAACCATTGTCCCCTGCACCTTTAACATTGAGCCGTGTAGCCCAACATTGCAAACTACTAAACTCGCATTTTTTTTTTCTGTATGAACAGCGTTTAGCCATGTTTAGTCCTTATTCTTACGTGGAATTTTTGCCATAAAATTCCGAGCAAGTGGCTCCTGGAGTCACTGGAAAAGTTTCATAGAATCGCATCTGTTTTCTGCCGCCAATGCGATTGGCTTACTTGCATCACGTGACCTCTCACTCTTTATCCCTTTCATGTGCCTTGCATGCACGTGCGCTGAAGCATAGCGTGCTGGACATTTAGCAGTACCATGGTCCCTAGGAGTACTTCATTACTTTTTTTAATGTGTCATCTATACGCCAAAACGTACCTCAGCAGCAACCAAACGTAATCTGGGATCTTTAAGGAGAAAGCCTTAGATGCCTCATTAAGCATGAAAATTGACCGGTGGCGTCGGAGTCAACATGAGTCATGCAAAAAATTATCATCACGTGATGGCGTCAGATTACCAAAATTTGTGACATGACATTACCACTTGGTCAAAGGTGGGCTGAGGCAGTGGAACACCCGATGAGGTGCAGAAATATCTTGGAGGAGAGAAAGATGGCTTTTGCCTTCAAGTCGTCTTAGGCATGAGAGACCGTGTGAGGTGGTAGTTTTTTGTTTTCTTTTCTTTTCTTTTTTTTTTTTTTTTTGCTGCATTCCGTGTGGGAAAATCGTTAAAGAATCAACCCCTCAAAGAACACTTGTTTCTACAGTAACTTGCGCAAAGTTTTCTGGACAAACATACATTTCAATGTTACTTGCTCTCTATCTGCTGAACAGATCATGCATGCATGTCGAGTAAACATCTCACGAATGTGAGAGAAACGGAAAATTTATTCAATTAATAGCTGTTTTCAGATAAACTTGATGCCAGTTTTGGTATCATCAGTTGCCAATGTGCACAACTGAAGCGTGGTTTTAGGTTGCGCTTAAAACTCTGGTGATAAACTTGGTATCACGCCATGTTATTAAGTTGCGAAAAAAGTTTATTTATTGCGAAAAAATTATACTGAATGTTGTATTGCGCCGAGTGTACCCTTGTAATACTGTTTAGATGGTGAGAAATGGTCACAGCAAGAAAATCCGCCCGTTCGCTGTCAGTTACCGTCGTTCTTAGGACAGTATTGAAAGTTGGGCTAGTTGGTACGGCAGCATGTTTGTGTATAGCGCATTTGTGTACAGTGCAACACGTGTGGCTGCACACCTGTCTTTGCCGATGCAAAGATATTGTCAAAGCATAGTTCCCAGACCACTAGAGAAGTGATAGAGGCCTTTCATGTCAACCGAATGGGTGACGCATGCATAAATGAGGCATCGTTGTCTCTTACAGACAAGGAGCTCGCATATCTTCTCAGCACGTGTGCCGTTAGGTGATTCGCTGTTACTCTTTCCATCGGTTTTTCCCGCTTCTGCGCAGTGTTATGTTTTCTGCTTTTACGTACATGTGTTATTCAAATAAATCTTTTCAGTTGCGAGTCAGCGCTCGTCCGTGTCCCTTCTCTTCTTACCGTCTTCGTCGTTCCTCGCGCTGTACACAAACATGCTGTTCTTAGGACAGTTGGCATCGTTGCATATATATAACATAAAAAGAAAACTGAAGTTTCACTTCCCCAATCTCTTTTTTTTGCCTTTTCATCCAAATCATGCCATCTTTTCACATACTGATCAGATAAATATGTAGGCAGTTCACATGCATAATGTGTTTTACCTGAGAGCCCCAGGTCCATATACATACTGCATTGCTTTAACATAATATTAATGAGAACTAACAGACAATAATGCCAAGGAAAATATAGGGGGTGTTATTTCTAGTAATTAGAATATAAATGTGAAGAAAGTAAAGTGGACGAACAGATAACTTGCCGCCGGCAAGGACCGAACCTGCAGCCTTCGAATAACGCGTCCGATGCTCTACCACTGAACTACGGCGGCAGTCATCCTCTCGTCCACTTTACGGGGTATATATGTACATTTAAACCTAAGAGTGTTAGTCAGCGCCGGTCGCAGCCATGGCGGCGAGTGTGGAACACTCTTTTTCTGCCTGTTGGCGTCATGTAGTACGTGATTTTTTTACGAGCCGGCAGCTGACCAATAATCCCTCACATACTACCTGAAGGCATCAAGTCTGCCAGAACGAGACCCTCGCTATGAATGAAGGAAACAAGGTGACTTTAAGGGCTCGTTTTTCTTTGTTAGACCAGCGCCTCCTCTATTTTTCAGTGCCTGGGCGAACGCTCTCCTCAGGCCGTCGAGCACGCGCTCTGTGTCCGCTCGCCGCTGCCGCGTGGTGGCACTGTGCAAGTAGACTATGGGAAGCTGGCGCTGAATGGCCGCGCGTATCGCGAAGCTCACGTATTCGTGTTTGCATCCGAGTTTAATTGCATTTGTGCTTCTTGCAGGCTTTCACAGGTACAGGGGGATGGAAAGAAACGCGAACATAGCGGCGCGCTGTTTTCATCACGCTCTAACCGTGGTGACAATAAAAAGATGCAAGATGGTCTTTTATTCTGTCATGCATGACTTCGTTGTTTCATCAATCATCTAGGCTATAACCACTTGAAAATAAATGCGAAACAGCAAAGAATGCAGATGCCGCATGTTCGCGTGTCTATCCATCCCTATATGAGCCATTCCTATATTCCGTAGGCAGTCTGTCAGCTAGGCCGTGTTGCCGGTTTGATACTTGCACTCAAGCTTGATAGTATTCGCGTTTTATTTTCTATTTCAGGCTATTGCAACCGCCCCAGTGCCTTAGTATGTCATACTCTTGTGTTCCACTCTGCAAATGGAGCTGAAAGAAATCGATCACGATTGTCTTTCTTTTTTTATGTCCCTTTATTGATAAAGAAAAAAGATCTCACGGGGTCCCTTACGCATTCATCTAAGACAACTGAAAGATGAAAGCCATCCTTCTTTTTCTTCTAGTCAATTTATTGAACATTTCCTGCCTCCCTTCGAGATATTTCTGCGCCTAACGTGGTTTTCTTACAGCCTCAAGGATCGGAAGCAGTGCAAGCTTTCTGCACATCAGCGGAGGCATGCACTGCCTCCGTGACCGGCCCATTTTGACCAAGCGAAGATGTAATATGACGACGTCACATGATGTGACGTCACGAGGATGTCACAAAAATTTAATATTTATTTTAATTTTAATAGCAACAAATTGTAATGCTATACGAAGTGAGGCTGGCAGCAAACTCTTTTGTATCCGATCTCACTTAACTCTACAAAAGGTTGATGTAAGAGCATACGGTGTTTCCAGGGAAAGATGGTCTTTCTGCAGTGTCTTCGCATTGAGAGCGCAGCACATAGCAGGATATACGAGCCGCCCGCTGATGGCTGCCGAGATAGCGCGCGCGACCGTGCCCATGGAATCAAAGTTCAGAAGTTGCTGCTCAATTGACAGCCCCCCCCCCCACCCGCCCCCCTCTCGCGTCTTTTCATGCTCGTTCAAGACGGGCGGGGCGTTTCCTCTATGCTTCGATGGCAGGCTTCCCGAGCGGAGTGGTGTTATCGCATGCGCCCTCCGAGCGACGGAGATGGGCTGCCTTGTTTGATATCTGCTTCAGCAACGTTCGTCGCACGCACTTGCGTGCTTTTGCCCAGGGTAGAACATACTATGCACAGAGATATGCTGTCAATTTGGACTTTATACGGGAGATGACGGCAAAAACTCGTCGAGAGTGTCCATATAGTTGCTATCGCAATAGAAAAGGACAGTAGTTCTCAAATTTCCTGATGCTTGTTTTATTGCGTGCAGAACGCTTTTTAGGCCACTTTTGCCGCACTAAACTGGTGTCCTGCGGAAAAGCATACTGAGATTTAGAAGGGGCTATTAGTACTAGCTGTCAGGGACACAGCACATTTTGTCCCTTAATTACTCATTTGTGCACGGGCCATGTAATTACGAGTACTAGTATGATCGCTGACGTCTAAAAAATTATTGGCAATCATTTGGAGCTGCTGTGTATGGCGTTTCTGCGGCCTTGAGAAACAATAGACAAAAGCATATGTCAGTTTTCTTTTTTCGCTACCCCCAGTTGCTCCTGCTTTATGAGTCTCCCAAATTTCCAGGTTGCCAGGTTCGCAGGTCCACATTAGAATTTCCAGTGCCTGTCAAATTATTTGACAGGTCCTGCAAATGCTAATGTGGACTTGGTCATTGTTCGCACTGACTTAATCATTGTTCGCACTTTGGGGTGGCTTAACACACTGCTTTTATTGAAATAGCAGTGTTCACGTGCACTGTGCACGAATTAGCTGGTGTTGAATGGTTTTTACGTATTTTTGTTTTCTTTTCTAAAAGTAAGCCTTCTTTGTTATACTGCTACAAATTTGGGATTTCGGGCTAAAAAATTCAGGTTTTTTTTCGCAACCTGCTCCAAAGTTGGATTCTTGTGCTCCAAAAGCAACATCTCACTGCTCCAAAAATTGCTCCAAATCCTATTTCCACTGTTGCACCCCTGGTCCTGGCCAGTCACAGGTATCACTGTCAGCTTCACCGAGGTCTAGTGAGCTGGCCCGGTTGCCGAGCCAGCCCACTAGACCTCGGTTGCCGAGCCAACGTGTCTTCGCCATAAGCTACTGTCAGACAGATGAACTTGGTAAGAAAGGAATCCGGTCACTGAAGCAATGGACCCGGGGACCCACTTGGTGCCACCCTGATAGTTCCGTGCATACACAGCATCGCCTGGATAAAAATGTCGAACATGTCGAGGACCATCACTAAAGTAATGCTGAAGGGATGAACAACCATGTGAAAATCTGGATGCAGACGGTCAATGGTTGATCGCAGTCGTCTCCCCATCAAAAGTTCAGCGGGAGACGACTCCCTGTAGTTGTACTAGATAAAATGTGCTGGCCCAGCAAGAAACGAGACAGCTTGGTGGACCAGTCTCCCTCCGACAACTTGCGCAGGACTTGTTTCGTCTCCTGAACCATCCTCTCTATCTGACCATTGGATGAGGGGTGATAGGGCGCGACTGTAATGTGCCGAATTTGGTTTCTGTTTGCAAACTCGGCGAATTCTTCTGACGTGAACGCAGTTCCATTGTCCGACACTAACACTTCGGGAGTGCCAAAGCGAGCAAACATCACCCGAAGTTCTTTAAGAACGGCTCTTGTCGTCATTGATTCCATCAGGGAAACTTCCAGCCACTTGGAATGAGTATCGACAAATAGCAGAAACACTTTTCCCTTGAAGGGACCGGCAAAAACTATGTGCAAACCTGACCAGGGGTTCTTAGTGAACTCCCTTGGGTGCACCGGTGCCTTACTGGGAGCTTGCCGAGTTTCTTGGCATACTTGGCAGCCAGCTACCTTGCGCTGTATGTGATTGTCGATGCCTGGCCACCACACGGTGCTGCGTGCAAGACCTTTCATCCGTACTACGCCTGGGTGCGTGGTGTGTAGGATGTCTAGGACCTGGGCCTGTGCAGAACTTGGAATCACAACACGAGATCCCCACAGCACACAATTTATGTAGGTGGACAGTTCGTTCTTCCTGGCCACAAAAGGACGGAATTCCTCGGGCACCTTCGCAGAAGGCCAACCGTGCAAAATCCAGTGGTGTACCCATGACAGAACATGGTCTGTACACGTCAATGCTGCGATCTTGGTACAATCTAGAGGAACTTCCGGCGCTGCTTCCAGCAGCAAAATGTCTCCCAACGGTGGCTCGTGCTCATCTCTGACAGGAAGCGGAAGGCGAATGAAAACATCGGCATGTGGCAACTTGGAGCCTGGTACGTACAAAAGTTCGTAGTTGTATGCAGAAAGTTGCAGGCTTCAGCGCAACATCTGAGGTGACAATATGGCAGGAACCGGCTTGGCTTGGTGCAGGAGGCCTAGCAATGGCTTATGGTCTGTCAAGAGTTGAAACTTCCAACCAAAAATATACTGGTGGAATTTCTGAACTCCGAATAGCAAAGCGAGAGCCTCCCGGTCTATCTGCGCATAGTTGCGCTCTGCTTTTGATAAGGTTCTCGAGGCGAAGACCACTGGTCTTTCAACACCGTCTTCACCCACTTGGCTCAGTACTGCCCCCAGCCCGCACGGAGATGCGTCACAGGCCAGCCTTATGGGACGTGTCACATCATAGTGTGCTAAGACGGCTGATGATTCCAGCAGGCTCTTGGCACTCTGGTATGCCTTCGCTTCCGTCTCAGTCCAACTCCATGCCTTGTCCTTGTCCAGGAGGCGGTGAAGTGGTTCCGACACATGTGACGCTCCTTTCAAGAAACGGCCATAAAAATTTAAGGCTCCCAAGAACGACTGCAGCTCCTTCTCGTTCTTCGGTTCCGGAGCTTGCTTGATGGCTTCCACTTTTTCACGCAAAGGACTTACTCCGTCCTTGTTGACACGGTACCCCAGGTACGTCACCTTGTCCTTGAATGCACACTTCTCAGCGTTCAGGCGAAGCCCGTCATCTTGGATACGCTGCAGCACCTTGTGCAGCCATTTGTCATGCTCAGCAACTGTTCTTCCACCAATTAGAATGTCATCCAGAAAGCTCTGAACCCCTTCCAGTCCGTTCAGTAGTCCTTCCATATAACGTTGAAAGATGGCTACGGCGACTGCCACACCAAACTGCAATCGTGTCACCTTGAACAGGCCCTTGTGAGTTGTCACGGCCTGCAGCATGGCGGTGTCCTCATCAACACAGAGTTGCTGATAAGCTTGATCCAAGTCCAGCCGAAAAAACACTGCACATCCTCCCATTCTTGCGAGCAGTTGCTCTGGAGTTGGAAGCGGATACGTCTCCCACTTGACGACTAGGTTGAGTGTTCCCTTGTAGTCCCTGCAAATTCTCATCTTTCCGTTCTTCTTCAGAATCGGGGCAATTGGCGTCGCCCAGCGAGAATGCTTAATGGGAACGTAAATGCCTTGCTCCACCAACTGTTCAATGGCTTCCTCCACCTTGGGCAGTAGCGCAAAAGGTACTTGCCGTGGCTTGTGATACTTGGGCGTGGCTTGCTCATCCACTAAGATCCGCACAGGAAGACCCCTGCTCTTGCCCAGCAGATTTTTCACGCTTGTCACCGCCTTGCTCGGTTTGCGTGCATCTGGTTGGACTTCTTGACTGGAACTCTGGTACCTTTCTGCTTGCAGAAATGACACACTGCAGAGCGAAAACCACAACTCGTAGCGTCGTGGTCACCATTGCAGCGGGAACACCGCCCGGCTCTTGACTCCTTGGAACGCTCTTGTTTACTGCCCGGCTTGTCTGCCTTTGGTGCTTGATCCATTCGATGTAACTCGGACGCAGCCGGCAACGCCCCCCTGATGGTTTCCGTTTGCCGCGTCTCATACTCGGCAGCGACGGCCTTTTCGTACGCCTTCTTGAAATCCAACGCAGTCTCGGACAGGAGACGCTGTTGCAGCCCTTCGTCACGAACGCCGCAAACTAGACGGTCGCGGAGCATGTCCTCCAGGGTGATGTTGAACTCGCAGTGCTCGGAGAGTCAGCGCAAGTCCGCAACAAAATCCGCGATACTTTCACCTGGCTGCTGACAGCGTTTGTGAAACGTGAAACGCTGTACGATCTCCGAAGGCGTTGGCGTGAAGTGGTGCGTGAGCTTGGAAACAATGTCCGCATACGGCGTCTCAGCTGGCGTCGCCGGCGAACACAACGTGCGAAGGATGGCGTACGTAGCCGGACCACAAACGCTGCACAGCACTGCCCATTGCTGCTGCTCCTCAACCACACCATTCGCCGTGAAATAGAACTGTAGGCGTTCGAGGTGTGTAGGCCAGGCTGCCGCGTTGTGAGGAGGCCCAGCCTCCTGACAACGCGGCAGCCTGGCCCAGCCGGCTGAGGAACACGTTTGAGACGCTAGGCTTAAGCTTCCGAAGCACCCTCGTTCGAAGCGTTGTCCGAAGCCATCTCGCTCTCCGTACTGCTGCCGACGCTCACCGTCGTTGCCTTGCCACTTGCTTTTGCAGCCGCCGTCGCTCACCATCGGTTCGTGAACTCGTCGCCAAATGTTATGTATGCATAACTGTAGTTTATTACCAGCTGACTTAGCTGGACAAGCGTTGCCAAACCAAGAGGAGGAATGAATAATTCGTCAGACACTACCAGGGTGTCTACCGAACGGGAAAACCGGGAATTCTCAGGGATTTTGGATAATCTGGAAGAACTCAGGGAAAACTCAGGGAAATTGTGCTCCCATCAGGGAAAATCCACAGTAACTTTATTGAAGGGGAACAAAAGTCGCGATAACGCTGGCTCGAAGTTTTGTGAACGCATTTTTCAAATCGAACGGCCGCTGAGGCTGCGGGGAAGGGGTGCACCTTGATGCTCTGTTCGCCTTCGGAGCGGGGGAGTTGAAGAGAATCCGGCTAATGCGTGGCATGCGGGAACCATGAACCACGGCACATCGTATCGTGCAATGTTGTCAGGATGTTCTGTGACTACGCCGTGTAGTTCTGTATTCGTTATCTTGCAAGCGATCGGGATCGTTCAGGAAGCGGATATCGTCGACAAGGCTAGTATCTTGCAAGCTATCCCGATCGGCGAGATAAAAGACAACGACGCTTGTTAGAGCTCACTCGCTCTGATCCCGAGCCTCAAAGATTATTTATGGCTCTGTGTAGAATAGAATAATTTTCCAGGCGAGAGTTAGCGTAAGTAACGGGCCCATTTACAGCAAGTAAAAGCTCTTTTTCTTTTTTTTTTCCCGGTGAGGGTGAGGGAACAACAACTTTTAGGCAGTCGACCGATATTTTTGGGGGCTCAAGCTCGCAATTATCAGCCACGCAACTGTTTATGTGGATGTCTTGCTACAAAGCCGAATTACAAAACTTTTCAGAGCCAAGGCATAGCGGCGACCGAAATTCGCGACACCGGCACGGGTCCCACTTGCTCGGTTTGGCGTGCGATGTTGGAAAAGAGTAACGTTTCCACCATAATCGGATGTGCCGTAATTCAGGCTGTTGCCGTGCTTTCATGCGATCTTAGCCCGCAGCTATATTGCTTTTTTTTTTTTTTTTTGCGATAGCATATATATATAGACACTAGGCGAAATTATTGCCTTCTCCACGACCTTTCTTAGCAAGTACAAATTGCGATTACATCACCGCACGTGTCGCACTCCATACGCGAGTGAAAGTGCGCGAGCGCTGCCGACGAACGGGGCTTAAGCAGAGATGAAATGAGCCGACCCTCTCGTTCGCGCGATGGGCACATGGAGCCGGAGGGTTGGGGAAGGGGGGGGGGGAGGGTGCGTGAGTCCGACAGGAAGTACGTATTTTGCACCAGCGGGTGTTGTCGCGTGTGCCGCGATATCTTTAGAGGCTATCAGCAGACGGCTCATATCTTTTTAGGTGTTCTGCTGTAATTGCAAAACTTCCGTTGAAGCCATGGCAGTGGCGGAACCAGAGGGGGGGGGGGTAGTGACGATCGCTCCCTCCCCCATCCAAAGCCAGCCCCCGCCCCCTCCCTTCAGTGCCTGTCGTCCACCTCTTTTGTCAGGCTGCTTGTCGAGTTAGCCCCCTTTGTCAGGTTGCTTTGCCTACCACTGCCCAAAAGGGGTAAAGAGAATCTTGTCCCTGCTCTCTACCTATCTCCTCATCTCTCTACCCTTTCCTGCTTCCCTATGCACATTTCTAACGAAGGCTTCTTAGGCGCCGGCATAATCTGGGCTGTTGTAATATGCGTGACCCACCAAAATGCACTGCTGCGGCGGTGGCTTCAGCCCATGTACTCCCCTTCCCCCCTACCCAATCGAGTGATAGACCCTCCCCCTCTCCTTTCCAATGTACGCACCTGAATCTGCCCCTGAGCCATAGATAGGTCACTTCCCTTACTGCAGTGGCTGTGTTTCCTGAAGGAGTGAGCTGCTAGCCTATACTCGTATAAAATTCCTATTTGTTGCTATCAGATTCATGATTTCGCTCTTGCGGTGAAATTCTGACTTTTTTTTTTCTAACGTGCGGTGGCTTTCAATGTTGCGCGTTCGTGGAGAGCAAATGGTTCGGCTGGGCAACATGATAGCAAAGGCATGGCACTGCTCTGAGCAACGCGCGAGGATTTGACAAGCCGCAGCAGTAGAATAAGTGCAATTCCACAGTACGTTAAACTTGCATTTGTTTCGTCTCTACACGTGACACTCTGGAAACGCATCTAATTGTGATTGCTCAACAGGCTCAACAAAATTGATTTTTTTTTCACGCAAAAAAAAAAAAAAAAAGGTTTTCATGTTGCCGTATTATCGAGCATTCTTGTGGCATTTTCAGCCTAAATTAATCCTTCAGTAACTATGCCTTACATGAAAGGTCGAATTTCAGTTTCGGTATAACGAAGTAAATTGCCGCTTTTACGAACTTCGCTATCTTGAGCTTTAACTGTACTCTGTACTATTAAAATGGGATTAAATCATATTTATTTTCTAACATGCGTACTAGAGAGTGACATCATTGAGTGACATGGTGTCTACCAATCTTGACATAAAACAATGTTTTGTTTCACAAAGGGAATTTTAGCAAAAAGACTCGGGAAAAACCTGGAAAACTCAGGGAATTTAGAAATGTCAACTCGGTAGACACCCTGCACTACTATCCACTCACTCCAAGGGCGGCGCCACGGGCGCTCATGGTTGTCGACCTTATTCACTGGTGAATACACAACAGCTAGTTAGCCCGGCATCTCGACACTTCTACCACTTTATTTGTGTTTCAATTTTCTGTGCTGAGGTATACTGATACTCAGCTTTTTGCATGTCACCTGAGCTTGGCAGAGAATCCCTGCAACCATGCAACGCATAATGGTCACGTGTGCTTGAAAGCCTGATTCAGGCCTTTTAATCAGCGACTCGAGTCCGGCCTGAGCTGGTGGCTTCAAGCATGAGTCGGGCAGGGCCCACAGCTTTCAAGTCGGCCCGCGCAGTGCTCTCCTACCTCCTACATGTAATTCGGATCGTGTTTTCATACCACGGTTGCAACTTGCAGACAGGAACAAGCAGGAAATATAGCCGTGAAGTGCACATTGCAGGAACAGTCAGCGATGTGGTATAGTTGCAGTAAGACAGCTGTCATACGCTGTGCTGATGGGTTTGCAAGAAGCTTACCCTGCGAGTCCAACCGGGAAGGGACGTGACGTACCTCCACCGCCACAGCGCTCAAAGACACTACGGCCGGGTTCACCGACTCCCCTATACGGCGCAGAAAAGGCACTCAAGGCAGGTTGTCAACAAAGACAGGTTTATTAACCCAAGATGTAGCACAGTGTGACAATCACAGGATTGCGGGCGGTACAGGGTAACTTCGTAAGACCGATCGAGTACGCTTGTCTGCGGCGGCTATCACACAAACGGAGCAGCCGAGCACACGGACAAGAGGTCGACTGCTAAGACAGCGCGTGAACCTCTCGTGGCAGGGCAGAGAGCATCTCGCAGCAGCGACCAAGTGCCAGACAGAAGCGAGAGGAAAGGGGGACGGGGAGCTGTCACTGGTGGCCACTGAGGACAGGCGTGGCACAGGGATGTATGCTAGCGCGATGTGCTGTGTGCACCACCCTGATGCCTCCACACTGGAAAAGGGCAAAGCATGGCTTGCGCCAGACAATAAGGCCTGGCGTCATAGCCCAGGCTGCCATGTTGCCATTTAATGGCAGTTCCTGGCGATTGAGCCACGCGGGGCTGGGACAATGCGCTAGCTGGGGAATGAGGCACCAAAGGTGAGTGCACTCTCGATTCCCACAACACAACACAGAAAAAGAAAGTCTTGTACTGCAAGAGCTTTGTCCTTTTTAACATTGGTTTGCGTGCATGTGATGTGAACATTCGTGGGACAGAAAACGCTCATGCAGCCCTGTAGACTCTTCATGTAACATTGTTTCATCAAGTGGCCGTCTGCCTGGTTTGTTTTGTTTTCTACTGTTGCGTTTCAGGAGCTTAAGGGACAGCTTTCAAGTCTGCTATGTAGAGTGCATATCTCTAAATTGCCTGCACGCTATTTACATGCTGAAAGAACCTAACAAGACATGAATTAAAGACTGCCGGAAGAGAAGCGCATGTGTAGTCTTCCTGCAAACAAAACAGGCGTGTTTGTGGCTGGTAGAGACAAGCTGGGCGTGCAAGGCACAAAACAAAAACAACTGGACCACACTTATTTGTGTATGTGGGGCTTTGGAAAGCCTCATTTTGTCCCTGTGAATGCACGTACCAGCGCCTGCATTCATTTAAAATTTACCCCTGCTTTCCTGCACTTTTTTGTCTACCTGGTTTTTCTGAGGTAGGATAGGGTCTGTGAAGTGTTCCACAAATGACGGCAGACAGCTTGCCAAAAGTGAAATAAAAAAGGCACACTTCTGACATGTCTCGGTACTGTAGGATTACGCATACAGGCGTCCGAGTTCAATACACCAGCCAGCAGCAGCAGCAGTGGCAACTACCTGAGGATCGGAAAGTATAGTACACTGCTTTTTCACTGGTCCACACACTAGAGAGCATATTCAATATTTTTGCTGTGGCACTCATTGCTTGGTGCCATAGTGCAGCTCGGCAGTTGTGGGCAAACCTTTTGCATAAGGGATGTAACAGATCCAAAGGTTGAATTTCTAAAAAGGCCCAGCCAATGGCTGCCAATTCAGGATGCGACGGGTTGCTTGCTGTCTCACATCCTTAATATATATACCGTGCCTCTTTTTCGTTGTTGTTGACATCGCGGACTTCACAATATGTCACAACGCGTGCATATGCGGTTTCCAGGGGAGTTTTGACAGCTCAATTAGGATGCAGTCGTGTAAGTCTGGAATGCTGTGACATTTTTGTTTTTCTTGAAATTTAATGCTGAATTGAGGTGATAAGTAGTGCCACTTTTCAAGTTAACTAAAGGTCGGAGCCTCCAAGAGGAGGGGCCCTGTCACGTTATTCACAACTGAATGGATTACATGTTGGTGACTGTGCAGAGGTTGATGAGAGAAATTAATAAGTGTGATTTGAAAAGCTCACGCTGAAAATGGAGCGCATAAATTTCAGAGCTCTGTGAGTGACCATGCCTTTGTGAGAGAGCAATCAAAGACTGGCCTTATTTTACATACACTGAGCTCCCCATACATAGCTGTGGTTAACTGACTAATCCAACTAAGCAAATGGCTGCACACAGTCAAGCTTTAACCCTTTGTATCCAATGGCCAGTTTAATTGTACAAGTAAAAATTTTTTTCCATGTATGCGATAACAGTGCAGTAGAAAGAGGGAATATCCTGAAAACTGGGAAAATTTAGCTTTTTGTCTAGCAGAAATAAATCAAGTGTCAAAATATCTGTATGCTGGGAACACCAGTTCACAAGGTCTATCTTTTGGGACGTTAAACCCCAGATATTATTATCACACAAGGTCTGTCATCATTATTCATGATGACAGATCAAACTTTGCCTGCAGATGGCTCTGTTTCAATGTGGTAATCATTGTCATCATGTCAGCTTATCCTGTGTTAACGTCTGTGTTATTTGTTTTTTTTTTTCTTACCTATTTTCTTTCCTTTTTCTTTCCCCCCTCCCCAATGTTTCCCCTTCCCAAATGAGCAGGCAGGCGTTGTGCCCCTTTAGGTGGCAGTTGTCAGCCTGTTCCCTTCCTATTTCCTCTGTGTCTTCGTGTTTTCTATGTATTCAAACCAAATAAATAAATAAATAATCAGCTTATCATAATCAATGCCTTCATTGCCATGTTCAACGCTTTCATCATTGTTCATGGGGCATTTGTTTGCTCTGCTTCAACATGTTCATCATCATGGTTCATTATCGCCGTAATCGTTCTGGTTATCCTCATGTTCAAGGTACCTTTGCTTGCCAACAGCTCTGCTTCATCGTCATTGTAGTCCATCTTCATCATCAACACGTTCATCGTGATGTTCAAATGGAAAGATTTTATCATCAGCCTCGTTCAAGGCCTGCTGGTGGCTCTGCTTCAACGCGTTCATCATCAGAGGTCTCCAAATCGCAATACTATTTACTTCTGCTAGGCAACTCGAAAATTATGGAGTGTATGTTTTCATCGCTCAGTCCACGTCTCGAATAAAACAAATGAATTCTACACTCAACTCCTGAAAGGCGCATTTAGTCCTATTGCAGATAACTTGTTGTGCAGAGCCGCTCTGCAGCGAAGCGTGTCCTACTACCATGCGCTGTTCTATCAACGTCTCGCAAAAACTCCGTATGCCTGGCATCCACAAACGCCGCAGCAACAACTCAAATAAAATAAAAAAAAGCTTTGGTCACTCACAGTGGAACAAAGGTTACATAAAAACAAGGCAAGCTTTTAGTTTTCACAAATAAAACAAAATAATTTTAAAAAATGGGTTTAAGGTGAACTTATAAAAAAAATGCACCCTGACGAGCGACTTAAAGAGCACGCCATTGTGCACTGTGCCATTGTCACCATTTGTTTACAGCATTTGTCTCCTGGAGGTGTTTTTATGAAATTCTGAAGCAATGCCAAAATCGATTTTAAAGCAAGGCATTGGCTAGTTTAATTGCACATGCTTGGACACAAAGTAGCATTGTGTGGCAGCTGGGCTTTGTGGTAAGCAATGTACAAATTGGCATAGTGTCAAATAATTCTGTTGTGGGGTTGGCTGAGGCCGGATTCCTCTGCAGGTGGCGGACACACTGGACATCGAAGGGCCGGCCTCCGATCAGGAAGAGGAGCTAATCTGCTTGCTCTCGCTCGACTAGTGCAGACAAATAAATGCATTGCTTTTCTCACTGGAAAAAAAGATATTGTGTCGACTCGGGTCATATGCACGGCACCATCCATGGGTGTCGAGCCATTGGAGCAGCACTGACACAAAAGGTCACCCTTGAAGTTTTGCTGCTTGCTGTGTGTATGCATGGCACGACAACGTGGCCCCTCTGAGTCATCCACTAACTCCTCGCCAGCTCGTGTTAACCTGCATTCCTCAGAGCTTGAAACCACCCAGGATAGATGAAAGTGTGTTCCCAATACTGTACTTGAATGCCAACAGCCATCTTGTGAAGGTGGTTGGGAAATGTGATATCGCTGCATCTGGCTTTGTACAAAACGCACTCGTAATGGGTTGTGTGCGGCACTTGCAAGGAGAAGACTCCTGCCTTTTCTCTGTGGTTCTGCACTACGCTGTGTCCACGGTATGAAAAGGGTTTCAACAAATCATTTCTTCTTAGATGCTCTTTTTAATTGAAGAAACTCATGTTTACCTTCTATTGAGCAAAAAATAACTCTCTTCTAATATCGTTCTTTCTTTCCGTTTCTTCAGTCAGTTTGATTTTTTGTTGTCATTTTGTTTTGGCAATTTCAGTTCACAAGCGTGCAGTAGCTATATTTTTAAAGTGTCATTACCCACCTGGTGATGATGTTTGTGCCCAGGTGATGGTGACTAATGTAACGTCGCTGCTCAAGACGGTGCGAGCTGTGGAGGACGAGCATGCACGTGGCACGCGGGCCCTGGAGTCCACTGTGGAGGCCATTTCACAGGAAGTTCGGGTGAGCCCACGATTTTGGCTAGACTGCAGGTTCATTTCACGCTGCATTTCAGCAGGGATGAAAGAACACTTGCGTACTTACATTTTGCTGCTCATTGAAAGTGGTCAAAATTAATTCAGTCTCGCACTGTCATAGTTAGATCATGCTTTTGGATTTTGAGAGCGCAGAACTTGATATGTAGGAGCATGAAGAACTGAAGTGCACAGGGTTCTCCGTTGGGTCTCACCCGAGTTGTAATGCAAGTACATCAGTGGTCCTCAGCCGGCAATATCAAATATGAACGAAGAAAACACAGCGCCGACCACAAGTAAAAATATCCCCTGTGGGAGCAGAAACGTCTTTTTAGGAATATATTTTTACTTTTGGTCGGCGCTGTGTTTCCTTCGTCCGTGTCTTTCCCCGGCCAGGCGGGTTTCCGCCAAACTCTCGACTTTTATATCAAATATGTACATACAAGCATATTGGACCCCCTACTTCCCTTTTTCGCTGAAAACCACAAGTTGTTGGGCGACCATGTCATGGACCCTTTCAACAATGATGGGAGTCAAGGTATCTCCTCAGAAGCTCAGAGGGGGGGGGGGGGCACGCCTATGGTGACAAGTAACATAAGCAAAGAACGGAGGAAAGAAGATGACTCTTAAGGGCTCGTTTTCTTTGTTAGACACAATATTAATGAGAACTAACAGACAATAACGCCAAGGAAAGTGTAGGGGGTGTTATCTGTAGTATTCAGAATATAAATGTGAAGAAAGTAAAGTGGACGAAAAGATAACTTGCCGCCGGCAGAGACCGAACCTGCGACCTTCGAATAACGCGTCCGATGCTCTACCACTGAGCTACGGTGGCAGTCATCCTCCCGTCCACTTTATGGGGTATATATGTGCATTTAAACCTTGGAGTGTTAGTCAGCGCCAATCGCAGCCATGGTGGCGAGTGTGGAACACTCTTTTTCTGCCTTTGTGGCGTCACGTAGCACGTGATCTTTTTACGAGCTGGCAGCTGACCAATAATCCCTCGCATACTACCTGAAGGCATCAAGTCTGCCAGAACGAGACCCTTGATATGAATGAAGGAAAGAAGATGACTCTTAAGGGCTCGTTTTCTTTGTTAGACACAATATTAATGAGAACTAACAGACAATAACGCCAAGGAAAGTGTAGGGGGTGTTATCTGTAGTATTTAGAATATAAATGTGAAGAAAGTAAAGTGGACGAAAAGATAACTTGCCGCCGGCAGAGACCGAACCTGCGACCTTCGAATAACGCGTCCGATGCTCTACCACTGAGCTACGGTGGCAGTCATCCTCCCGTCCACTTTATGGGGTATATATGTGCATTTAAACCTTGGAGTGTTAGTCAGCGCCAATCGCAGTCATGGTGGCGAGTGTGGAACACTCTTTTTCTGCCTTTGTGGCGTCACGTAGCACGTGATCTTTTTACGAGCTGGCAGCTGACCAATAATCCCTCGCATACTACCTGAAGGCATCAAGTCTGCTAGAACGAGACCCTTGATATGAATGAAGGAAAGAAGATGACTCTTAAGGGCTCGTTTTCTTTGTTAGACACAATATTAATGAGAACTAACAGACAATAACGCCAAGGAAAGTGTAGGGGGTGTTATCTGTAGTATTTAGAATATAAATGTGAAGAAAGTAAAGTGGACGAAAAGATAACTTGCCGCCGGCAGGGACCGGCGGCAAGTTATCTTTTCGTCCACTTTACTTTCTTCATATTTATATTCTAAATACTACAGATAACACCCCCTACACTTTCCTTGGCGTTATTGTCTGTTAGTTCTCATTAATAAGCAAAGAACAATCTTTAACAAATCCCAGGAAATGCTTGCAAGAGAAAAAGTTATTACTTTAATGAAACAGCGGCATGCATACAGAAATAAGAGCACACATGCAAACAAAGATCGTCAAAAGTAAAAGTGGTGATGTCATAGAAATGACGTGCTCACGAAGATAATCGTCACTGTAAGATGCCATGAAGCAGTGCAGATGAGCTGAATGTTGCTTAGTTTCAGAGATACAGTGATTACTGCTGAGGATACTACAACTCACTTGGGCTCGCAGGGGCATCTGCGTTTGGTGAGCGCCATCACCGCTGACCCGAGCGAACAGGGGGGTGGGGGGGGGTTGACCCCCTCCTACACTTAACCGTGCGTGGCCTTGCTGTGTCCGGGGAAAAGGGGATCCTGGGGGTTGAGCCGACGCCGGGTGCTTGAACCTTTAAGGCAGAGGCAACACACCACTTTGGCCTCGGCTTCACGTAGATGGCACCCTGGGGACCCCACCCCCTAGGGTCTCTCACTCACCCCACATCTTCGTCTTTCTTTCTTTCTTATATTTACTCTTTCCTCTTTCATCATCCTGTGATGCACTGCCAGGTATGACATTGCCGAAAAAGCAGGAGACAACACAGGGTGATGCGCAAACTAACAACTACTTATCTCGAGAATGGACAGACTTATGTACAAGAAAGAAAGGAGAAACACGAAAAAAGGGGGAAATTCAGTAATCAAAAAATGGTACATAAAAAAGAAAGCATATCAGTCTGTCAAGCAGTGCCAGTGACACGTGTCACGAGTTATGCATGCGGTAATGGGGTTGCCTTCAAAAAGTTAGTTTCTTTTTGAGAGAGGGCGATCGAGGGAGTGCTAACGCACCCTTCACTGATGTGCATACGGAACACTTTGGTAATTTCCCTCTCCGTCTGATCGAAAGAGCGGGCCAAAACTTTTGTGTTATCGCCGTGCACTTACATTCTGCACAGCCAAATAGCCAGGATGCGTTAAGAGTGGAACAGCGTAATTATGCTCTTCTCATTAAAGCACCTCCCGGTCTGGCCTATGTATTACAGGAAAGGGGAATGCCATACACAGCGCCCTCTAAGCATTCTATAAATTTGTTTTTGTGCTTAACACTGCAGCCAGTTTCCTTCCTTCTACTTTCATATTTATTGACTCTATTGCAAAGCCCTTTTAGCTTGTTTGGCACTGAAAAAACAACATGTACATCAAACTTCAACATTACTTTCTTACTTCTATGAGAGAAAAAAGGGATATAAGGGATGACAAGCGGTCTTTCCAAGTCCCCACTAGGCTTCAATGTTTGTCCCTTCTTATCATTGGCGACGATTGCAAGGACCTTTTCAGTAACTGAGCAAATAACCTTATCCTTTTTTAACCTGATAATCTGTGCTTCTAGGCTGGCCGTGTGAGAGCAAGACTTCTTGATAGCTTGCTGCACACAAAGCAGAGCTACTTCTCTTTTTACCAGTTTTGACTGCCCAGAATCGAACCTAAGTAGTTCTTTATCTGCCCTAGGATTATATGCCAGCACATATGATGCTTGTTCAAAATTATTTTAACGTCGAGGAACTGTCAAGCACTCTCACCATTCCTTGTATCAAAATCTCTGACGAACGCGATCGGCCCAGGTTACAAGGTAACGAAGATGGGAAGCGGCGATCTTCTTCTTGAGGTTTGCGACAAGCTCCAATACGACACACTATCGACACTGGTGTCCTTTGGGGATATTGCAGTATCAGTGGGCCCACACAGGTCAATGAACATAGTGCGTGGCGTTGTTTCGGAAGGCTGAGCGAAAGCAAACTCCTAGAAGGATGGCAAGATCACAACGTTGTTGAGGTACAAAGAATAATGATCAGGCGTGACGACAAACAAATTCCAATCAAGCACATTTTATTTTCGGAACCAACAACCTACCCGACTCCATTGAACTGGTTTTTGTAAGCTCAAGGGTCGCAAAGCTGCAGAGGGCGCGCTATACTTGCGCAAAATGTGTATCCAATGAACACTCGTCTGACACCTGCACTTCAGCAACCCGCTGTGCAAACTGTGGACCACCGCGCCTACTCACGATCATGCCCCTCGTGGAATAAAGAGAGAAGTAATAGTAGAGCTCAAAGTCAATCTGACGTTCCAAGAGGCGTGCAAGTGTTTTGCTCTGCATAACCAGTCCTGTCCTTCTTTCGCCGATGTGATGCACCAGGGCATTGTGCCATCAGCAGCCCGTGCTGCTCCGCCACCTCCCAAAGAGCAGACTCCCAGCTCTGCTAGACCCACTGCAAGTGCAGTCAGGCCTGAAGCTGCCACGAACGTGCATGCTGAGCGGGCACTATCCACCACCTCAGAAGAGGATACAAGTAACTCGACTCCAGCATCTCAGACGCCAAAGGAACACCACAGCTCCTCGGAACACACCAAAACAGAAAAAGCCCACATTAAAGGGCCCGGAAAAGGCTCCGTAACCTAAGGCAACACTTTTTGTACACACAGCGCCAAACTACATTAATATGGACACACAAAGTCTACAATACAACGTCAGAGGACTGCTTAGAAACTTTAACGGTGTCCAAGAACTTATACACAAACATTCATCAAAAGTGCTGTCGAAGAAATACACTTAAAATCTAAACATACCGACTGTCTACGCCATTATATTATTTTTCGAAAGGACCGGGATGATGCTGTGGCGTCATCTGATGGTGTAGTTGTTATAGTTAATCAAGCAATAGCCTGTACACATTTACCACTTCAAACATCCCTTGAAGCAGTGGCTGTTCGAGTCGTTCTTTTAAATAAACTCGTCACCATTTGCTTTCTTTGCGTACCTCCACACTACCAAATGCATAAATACGGATTCCAGTCCTTAGTAGATGAACTACCGAGCCTTATCTGGTCCTTGGAGACTTCAATGCACATAGCAGTCAATGAGGTGATTCTCGCTGCGATGCGCGAGGTCGTCCAATTGAACAGTTCCTTTTCTCTTCCATCACATCGCTTGAATCGGAAAGACACAACATATAGCCTCGCCAACAAAACTTACTCGTCCATAGATCTTGACATTACATCTCCATCCCTTCTACCCCTACTTAAATGTAAAGTTATTGGGAATCCTTATGGATGTGACCACTTTCCAATGGTTGTGAGCACACCAATAACAAATGAATGTCCACCACAGGTTCCCAAATGGCAGATTGACATAGCCAATTGGGAACAGTTTCAGAAAGTTGCACTCTTATCTGAACATGTATGCTTTGAGCATGGATGCAGCTGTAGGCTACTTTACAGCTTTTTTGATTAATGCTGTAACCAAATGTGTGCCACAAACAAGTGGACTGTCTGGCAAACGACGTGTCCCATGGTGGATCAGTGAGTGCCGAAATGCGCGCAAGAAACAAAACAAAGCATAGGGTTGCTTCAGAACTCTCCAACAGCGGAGAAGCTTGCAGATTTTAAGAACATAAAGTCCCAAGGCAGGAGAACGTGCCGACAAGCTAGAAGGGAGAGTTGGCAGAAGTTTTTATCAGGCATCAATTCATATACACATGAGGGTAAAGTCTGGAACATGTTTAGTAGGATAGCAGGACGACAAGCATATTCACTGCCTCTAGTAAACACACAAAGTGATAGTTTGGAAGACCAAGCGATCTTCCTAGGCACACATTTTGAACAAATGTCCAGCTCATCGCACTATTCCGAGGCTTTCCAACGCTACAACACAAGAATAGAAAAACTGAAATTAGAGCACAAATGTACGAAATACGAGGTGTACAACGAACCTTTCTCCTTAGCTGAGCTGCAGTCATCGCTAAACTGCTGCAATAAATCCGGCCCAGGCTCTGACCGTGTAGTATACGAAATGTTGAACCACCTACCGTCTGAAACTCAAGATTTCCTCCTTTCCCTGTACAATGTTGTATGGTCTTCCGGCGAGATCCCCTCTGCCTGCAAAGAGGTCATTATTATCTGATTCTAAAACAGGGCAAGGACCCATCCTCAGTTTCCAGAGACAGGCCTAACTAGTTGTCTCAGCAAGGCTTTAGAAAAGATGATAAATCGCCGGCTGCCACATTTCCTTGAAACAAACAAATCACTTGACCCATACCAGTGCGGTTTTCAGGAGGGTCGATTTACCTCTATCCATCCGATACGTATTGAGGCACACATTCGTGACACTTTTGTCCATAAGCAATTCTTTCCTTCGGTGTTCCTCGATATGGAAAAGGCATATGACACCACATGGCGCATTGACATACCGGGACACCTCTCTCACTTATGTGAACGAGGTGGGATGCTGACCATAATCAAAAGTTACTTGTCCAATCACATGTTCCGTGTCCTAGTGGGAAATGTTTTGTCCCAACCATTTGTCCAGGATCGCCGCAAGGTGGTGTCCCGAGTTGCACGATTTTTATTATAAAAATGAATTCACTGCGTCTGTACATCCCGCGCAGTATGTTTTATTGCACATATGTCAATGAGTGCAGATCGGTATTAAATCGTGTAACCTTTCAATGTGTGAGCGGCAGGTTCAGCTTGGTTTGAACTAGGTGTCTAAATGGGCAGACGAAAACGGGCTCAGACTGAATCCACAAAAAAAGCACTTGCGTCTTATTCTCCAGAAAGAGAGGCCTGATCCAGACATTGACCTACATGGTCAACGTCTGTCTGTAAAAACGGAGCATGAATTCTTAGGCCTAATCCTAGACACGAAGCTTACCTTCATATCACACATGAAGTATTTAAAAAACAAGTGCAGTAAAACAATGAATATTCTAAAAGTGTTGTCACGCACTACGTGGGGTAGTGACAAGAAGTGTCTGATAAATCTGTATAAAAGCCTCATACGCATGCGCCTAGATAATGGGGCGACACAAAGTCTGCGACACCAAGCACCTTGAAGATGCTCAACCCTGTCCACCATTTAGGCGCTCGTCTTTCTACGGGTGCTTTTCGTACGAGCCCCGTAGAAAGCTTCTACATTGGATCAAACAAGTGGTCGCTCCACCTGCAGAGATCCTACATTTCCTTTGTATATATTGGCGAAGTGAACGCAAACAAGGAATACCTCTCACACTCCACAATCAATGATTTGTCCACTTTTGCCCTTTTTCACAACCGTCGTGTCGTGAGACAGCTCTACGCAATTCGCGTGAGGGGCCTAGCTGAAGAAATGGGTGTGCCACTTCTTGAACGCCGTTTGGCGGCTCCCACTGCAAATCTCCCGCCATAGCAGTGGCAGCTCATAGACTGTGATGTATCCTTCATGGAAGTTACGAAACACGTGCCTATTGTATATTACATACGTGCTTCCTTGAACTGCAGCACAAATACACTTTTCCTGAATTCTTTACAAATGCCTCACACATCTGTGTCCTACGCAGCGGTCGGTCCATGTTCTTCAGATGTCGGCATTCTGCACCCTAATACAAGCATCTTCACAGCAGAGGCTTATGCTATATTTGCGGCCGTTAAGCACATCAAAGAATTAAACACAGAAAGTGCAGTGATATACACCGATTTCCTAAGCGTGGTGAAAGCTTTAAAAACTCCGAAAAAAAACACAGAAATCCTGTTCTTGTCTCGCTATACTCACTGTTATGCATGATTTACATACTCAAACGGCATGTTGTAGTGTGCTGGGCACAAGGGCACCGCGAGGTCCAAGAAAATAGGTTGGCAGACCAGCTAGCTGCATCTGTCCACGAAAATGCTGCCGATACATCCATAGCAGTCCCCGCACTAGACCTAAAACAAAAGCTCAGGGCTTATTGGCAGCACTCATGGGATAGGTAAACTTGGCGTTATCAGGCCGCATCTTGCGAATTGGTATCGAAGTCCCGCCGCACAGAAGTAACACTTACCAGGCTAAGAACAGGACACAGCACACATGCATACCTGGTGGTGATCCACCCATGTGTTATAAACGGGGTGAAGCACTTACCGTGCTTCACATTCTGATCCGGTGCAGAGACGCTGTTAGAAGACACTTGTCAATGCCCTACCAACAGAGAATGCATCCATCGGAACCGCTTTTTAAATATCAATCATTGCTTGTGCTTTTAAGAGAAGTGCATAGTTTTCACGTCATATTCCCAGGCACTCCTAGCATGACCTCCGAAAAGAGGTTGCCGCTGCTGTAGCTACATTACAGAAAGCACCTGCCTCCCGGCCTTTGGCCTCATTCGTGCTATGTACCATCTTTCACTTGTAGATATCATGCTCACTGGGCATTCATTCCACAACCATATCACTGGTCAGTGCCATAACTCTATTATCATCATCAGCCTGTCTACGACCACTGCAGGGCAAAGGCCTCTCCCATGTTCCGCCAATCAACCCGGTCCTGTGCTTTCTGCTGCCACGTTATACCTACAAACTTCTTAATCTCATCTACCCACCTAATTTTCTGTCTCCCCCTCACGCGCTTGCCATCTCTTGGAATCCAGTCAGTTACCCTTAATGACCACCGGTTATCCTGCCGACGTGCTACGTGCCCGGCCCATGTCCATTTCTCTATACTCTATATCTTTTACGCTCCTATAGAGGACGTGATTTTAGGCCTCTATACAGCCATAATACATCCTGCCATCCACCACATATGAAGACATGGCACTCTATGGCCAACCCTGGCGCTTGCGCCACACAAATCCACTAGTCATCAATCTGGGTCATCATTGACTTTTGTGAGTGCAACCCGAGTCTACCCACTCAGTGTGGCCACCTTAGCACCATGTTTATGAAGGAAATTCTTTGTGCCTTTGAATGACAGTGAAGGTCAGCCACTAGTGCTAATCAAGGCGAGATGATGACGTGCTTGAGCATAGCCCACTTGCAGAGACACGGAGGACAGGACAAGCAATTTATCCCTGCTTGATTGCTCTTTGTTGAATGCACCTGAAGTTTACTTGAATTTCCTGAATATCCAAGTTATATACGTTGTGGCATTCTGATCCCTCAGTCATGTTGTAAACTTACTTTTTGGGCAGAAACCACTGAGTGGCACATGGTTTTGTCTTGTAGAATATGTCAAGTTGCTGCCTGCCTGCATAATCCAGAGGCTTGTATGCAAGATACGGGTAAACAAAGCCTAAAGACAGACGCACTGCATGCATATTATGCAAAATTTGAATTTATTACTCGATTGTTGTTGTTTGGGTTCGTATGAAGTAAAATGGAACTTGCAGGCATTTGACTCGAGTGAGCCACCGTTGCGGCAGGCTGGTCCCGAAGACCTGGTGCGTGCGACACAGCCTGTCACCCTGGCCACTGCCAAGGCCGTGGCAGCTGGCAACAGCGGACAGCAGGGAGACATCATAGTGGCCGCCAACATGGGCCGAAAGGCCATCTTTGACCTCCTCTCAGTCACCAAGGTGCTTGTCCATCCATTTGGTCCTGGGTGCCTATGTTTGCACCCAGCTGTGTTGCCAGAACCACAACTACATGCCCGTGCATGTAGCAGACATTGAACCACATAAATGCAAGCAGCACAGCTGGTGAACACATCTTTACTTCATACAGTGAAACCTCGTTAATACGTACCTGCCGGGAACGCGGCATAACTACGCACTAAACGGTAGTACGCATTAAACACCAAGTACAAATTTGCATCTCCTAGCGTACGCCATCGCCGCCAGCAAATAAATAGAGTGCCACAGCAAATATTGCCTAAAGTACCCACCGCAAAGCCTTTTCTTCCTTTTTGCCAAAGTGGAGAAAAGATCCTGGCACACTCGCACGACCGCCCGATAACGCGTAGTGGCGACGTCGAAGAGCATTTCGAAACTATTGCAGGGTCTGGGATACACGGTCAACGCAGTGACCGACATAGCGACAGAACGGACAGTGTCTGATTTCCGCGGTATATGTGTGTGTGTCTAACCGCGATCTGCCACTAAACGAAAACTGACACAGTTCCAGTGAAACGCGGTACGGCTGCGTGGAGCCGATCGTCTCCCGGCTAGTTGCGTGCAGCGCGTCGCCTACTCGGCTCACGCCGTCACTACCGGGCCGCTTGCCGTGCCGCAGGCGCGCATTTATCGTGGGAATGTTGTTCGTACCCACTTCGCTCCAGATCGTGCACAGATGCGGCGAGTAGCTTGTTCGGTTAACGCAGCGATGACGAGCTTCATGCAAGCGATGCGCACTCCGCGATGCTCTAGCGGTCCTGGCAGCGGACGGAGGCGCGTTGGGTGGTCGCCTAATAAAAAGCGTGCAGTATGGTTACAACCGCGCTACGCTTGCTGTATCGTACACGTGCGTTAGTGTGATAGTGTCAATGCAGTGAGGTTTCTCAGCGCCCGCGACCCGCAACGCTAACTACGCAACAGCGATCTGCTTTCGCTTCTACAAAGCGGTGCGCGCCTGATGACGGCTTAGTAGCGTTTGCTGTCGGGCTAGTTGGTACATGGCTGAAGTTCTTCGACCCTGCCCGAGCATTTGTGCCATTAATTCAACTTCAGCCTTGAAGACGGCCGCGCACAACGAAGCAGCAGCGATCGGCGGCCCAGCGCGTTCAGGTTGTCGCCTAATAAAAGCGTGCAGTAGGCTTAAAAAGTAGCGCTGCGCCGCACGCGTGCCCAAGCAGATAGCTGAAGATACTTATTGTGATAAGGTTGTCGGCGATAAGTCATGTCGGCGCGTTCGTCAGTGGCCGCCACCTCGCCTTCGTTCTTTCCCGATGCTTACCCGCAAAGGCGTCGCCGCAATCGCGCGGAAGTCGGAATCGGGGATCGACTGATCTGCGCACTTCTCAAAAAGGCGGAAGACCTTTGGCGGCACATTCTGGCGTCGGGAAGTTGAGCGGCGCAGTAAAATTTTATGGCACAGAAAGTTATCGCGGTACGCAGGGTACGCACTAACCGGTAGGCATAGGGCGAGCCACTACGGCTTAAGCGGTCAGCGAATGCATTGGGCTCTATAGGACTCGGTCGGGGATTCGTCGCAACTACGTTTTAGCCGTTAGTACGTTTAGAGCGGGTACGTATTAACGAGGTTTGACTTAGTGGGAAATTTGTGCACACCACATGAAGACACAACGAAAGAAAGTGCACAAGGACCAGTGCAGACTAACAACTGACCTTTATTCCGTAGGAATACGTTCCCGATAACCACCTCATAATCCTCACATCAGCTGGGTAGTCTGAATTTGTCCTTGTGTACTTTTTTTTCATTACGTCTTCATGTGGTGTGCGCAAATTTCCCGCTATGCAGCCAGACCAATTAGCTCGCCTTTCTGTCTTATTACATCTTTACCTGCTGTGAATTTGCATTTTAACAAACCACGCACAAAAATATTGGACACACCAACACCAGACTAACTTTGGTTGGTTGCATACTGACTACATCAACAGAGTTTCATCTACTGAGTGGTTTCTCAGGTCTGTTTTTTATTAGTTTCATTTGGCAGTTTTAATGTAGCATACAAACGTGCGGCAACGACATTAAGCTAAGCTGTACTGATAGTAAATAAACGTACTTCACCAGCAGTTGCCTAACATCAGCTGGGGTTGCAGTGTTGGCTATCCGCTCTTATAAGAGCATAATAAACATTACGTATGTACTCCTTTAACTCGGCCAGCTATAGCCTAGCGTTGCTCAATCCCTGAGATTATGCACTTGGTTTGGATAAAAGTGACGTCTGGGCTGTAATGTGAGTGGGATCTACCCTTTAGACGACAGGGTAGTAGACATGCCTGGTAGGCCCACAGTACAGCTACTCACTTGAGACAAAGATGTTGATGCACCTCATAAGATTTGGCCCAAAGCCAAAAAATGCTGCAGCATATGCAGCTACTCATGGCGCCCGCCTAGAAGAGGCAATGAGGAATAGAGTGGGATAACAGAGGGCTGCAAACATTGATGAGTTCAGCTCGTGCAGTGTCAGACAAAGAAACAAGTGTGTGTCCGCATTTACATGCAGTCTGCCTCGTGCTTGGCTGAGACCCAAGAGCTCAAGTCACGAGTGCTCAGCTCAGGCCGGGAGTGTGCCATTCGTTATCGAGAGCTTCTCCAATTGGTGCTTGAGGTAAGGTCCACACATTGCTTACAGTGCACAAAACATTTACTGTTTTGTTGAATGCATTGCTATGGATCATTCAGACGTGCTGTTGATGGCCTTTGAGCTGGCAGGAGAGCCTTTCATGGCGCGCTGGGTGTTTCTCTTGAGAGCAGGAATCGTATTGGAACAACGTCTCTACAAGAAAAATGTCTCCATTCATCTGCCATTTAAGATGGATCGCTATATAGATATGCTCTGTGTCACCCACTGGGCCACACACATTGTGAACAGAGGGGAGTAGCCACCCACTGCTGCTACAGCAGCTTTCTGGTAGGACTCGTGTTGTGAGATGGCATGCTCTTTTACCACATGAGCAAATCACTGCCCTGGTCATTACGCATTGCATTCATAGCTGTCGATCCCAACCCTGTTGCAGTGAGTGCAATATCGACAACACGTGTGTAGTTGCGCAGTTAGAAGTGTACTGCATGCTTTTAATGTGCAATAACTGAAATGTACCGGCATTTCCTTCCGTCTTTTTAGTTAGGCACACTCCAGTGTGCGCTCTCAAAAATGAAAGCAGCTCATAGCCGTTGCAATATTAGCTTATAGGGAGACACATGGGCATTGGGAACCTGAAACTTAGTTTTTCAGATCTGGCAGATTCAAAAACGCGGTACGAACAAACCCGCATTGCAACACTAGTTCGCCTTCCCGCTACCACCCTCCTCACCTTCGATGGCTGCACAGAAAAAAAAATGCTAGGAAACAGTCTGGCACTGTAACTGCCATACCAGCACCGCCAACGGATTCCTCGCCAGCCTGCTCTAAAGATATTTTCGACCGTACCATTTGTAGGAGTAAGTTGGGGTAGGAATTCATGCTTATTTAAGAAAAGCCGGCACGTACTCAGAAGGCATCCTCTGCTTCTTTAGCGCAAGAACGAGGGTGCTGTTATCGCAAGGTTCAGGCTCACACTGGTGATTGCGTTGTGTCAAACTGTTCATGTTGTCAACACTGTACCGCCTCAGTGGGTGGTGGCATAAACATGCAAGTGGCTTGCTGAACCCAGCGGCAAGGGTCTGTGCACAACCGTACGTGTCTGAAGTTTCTTTGAGAGGACACGGGACACCAGAAACACTATGCGTCTCTGGTTTCCAGTGCCGGCATTGTCTGGTAGGGGACAAGCACTTACTTTCAACTCAGGAATGCAAGTGAAGGAAACATCTACATGTGGATCATACATATGGAAGAAAAAAGTCACAGTTTCACTGCAACAGCGAAGCAATGAAGCTTAGAATAACAGAGAGCTGAGCTAGTTGGTAAGTATTCATTCTAAACAGACAGGGCGTGCAAACACGGACACAAGAAAGAAGTCAGGACACCACAAACGCCGACTAACAACTGAAGAGACGCACAACGGCTGAAAAGAAAGAAGGCACGAAAACTTATCTTAGACCGCCACACGTGCCGGATTGATAGGTTCGCCTGTTGCAAGGGCATGCGCAGATAAGTTTTCGTGCCTTCTTTCTTTTCAGCCGTTGTGCGTCTCTTCAGTTGTTAGTCGGCGTTTGTGGTGTCCTGACTTCTTTCTTGTGTCCGTGTTTGCACGCCCTGTCTTTTTAGAATGAGCGAAGCAATGAATGCGATAGCAACAAATTGGAATCTAACGTGAAGAAGGGAAAGCAGCTCGAAATTGCCAGCGCGTCGCTCGAGCCCAAAGGACACACAAAAAGAACGCACACAGGATGAGCGCGAACTATCATGCGTCACAGCTCGATACCTGAAGCGCACTGCTAAAACATAAAGCAGGACGCACGAAACAAACGAACAGGTACACACAGGATGAGCACGAACTAAATGTCGCAGTTGTTACTTATTTCTGTTTGAACAGCGCGCTCCTTTCGCAAATGCGGCCGCTGCAGCGAGCAAAAGACCTTCGTTGCACTCCTCACGCCATCTCGCTGGCAATGAAGAAACGCTTATAAGCGCCTGCCGTCTCTGAGTCCGGCCAGCGGTAAAGGGTGTGTATATAACGCTCGCCGTTAGCTCCCTAGGGGATCGGCGTTTCGTGGCGTAGTGGCTAGCGCCACGGGCTGTGGAGCGAGAGGTTCCTGGTTCGATTCTGCGCTTCGGAAGCATTTTTCTAAATTATTTTTCTTTGGGACTTTCATATATATATATATATATACATACCTATACATTTACGGTGAATGACGGCGACAGGGACGGACAAAAACCAGCCGAGACGGTCCATATAATTGCTATCGCAATAAAAGAAAAAAAAGACCGCAGAAGGTATTGCATAAGGCCTATGGAGATCGTTTTTCTTTTTCTTGGACATGCTTACACAGTTGTGTTATACTCAGGTGTAGTCGTGCCTGCTGTAGTTTTTGTTCCATATGTATGATCCAGATGGTTCCCTCACTTGTATTCCCAAGTGGAAAGTTAATGTTTGTCCATGTCTGTCCATGAATCTTAAGAGCTAGCCCAACCTATTACCCAACCTATGTGTGGTATAGGTTGTATGCCACTGCATTACTGTATTGACAAAACACAAGCTGTCTTAGATTGTAACAGTTGACATGATGCATTCTTGCAGGTTGTCCAGAAGCCTACTGCAGAAGGCAAACAGACACTGGTGTCAACGTCACGCAACATTGCTGTAGCCGTCACAGAAATAGTGGCTGCTGCAGAAGCTCTGAAAGGTACTCTTTCCCAACTGGGAGCTTTCAGAAGTGAAGAAAGATGGTTGGACACCTGGCTTGCCACAGAGAAGGCAACTGATGATGCTTTAAAAGCCACAGCACCTCAGCAGTCTCCTTTTTCCTCTTTCGTCTTCTCTGACACAACTTACAATGTAGCAGTTTATAGACCGGCTTTAGTGTGGTCTTTTCCGACTCTCGTTTAACCTCCCATAGAAGTTCATATCGTATTATGCTGCCGCACTTCTGAGATATGAAAGCCCGGTTATGATGCGACTGCCAGAAAATCGTTCCATCAAGCCAGGCAGCAGCAAGCCTGGGGTCCGAGGGTGCACTGAAGGAGGAGCACTAGAAAAGCTCCAGCTTAGCTCTGACCACTTGTCGGTTGCGCATCAGCTGATGTGTTCTCTCAGCTTGCTGTAAGGCAGACGCACTGCATGCATGTGCAGTGCGTCTGCCATCACAGTAGTTATGTTGTCGTAGAGTGCAGATAGCGCGGTCTAACCAGTGTTCCGCAAATTTAAAGCTTTCTCAACCCGAGCTTTCTCCTTTGCTGCCAGCTGCCAAGCTTGCCAGGATTTTGCAAGATAATTGCTGTGGCTGATCTTCCAGCCACAAACAGGTTCATGCATGCTGCCTGTGCTGCCTGTGCTGCTTCACTGCACGAATGAGGTCTCTTCAGTGACCACTCTTTATGTGTCACACAACACCCGGACCGTTTGTCCAAGTTGGACGGTTTGTCTAAAGTCGGATGGCGCGTTTCAGTGCCACAATATAGTGCCTCTTTATAGCACTAAAATTTTGCTCAAGCACACCCCATGGAATGCTATGGCGCAAGTCTGCTCACGGTCTTTTGGCCACTTTTCGGCATCAAAGAGACTGCGATTTTCTGGCGTCGCAAAGAGCCACGAAAACTTTATTTTCGTGTCGATTCAATCACGGGGGACACCAGTGATGTGATTACGACCGAGATAAACTGTTTTGGCGCGCTGCACCATGGAATTCGACAGTTCCCGTTCACCCCACAGGAAACAGCTGGGAGCCTTCGGTGCTCACTTGGTACCCGTTACTGGATGGTCATCGGTCGGGAATTTGGTTCTTGAGTGGCCTGTTCTGTGCCGGTATGAGATTAGTTCGTCAGTGGCATTAATTTGACACTGCAGACACTAAAAGATCGCCGCCACTCGGTGACACCTCCGCTCAAAGACGCCGCTACTCACCACTTCGTTCTAAGCGGGTCAAGCTCTTTGTGCGCTTCGAGTAATGTGGCTCAATATGTATGCCTTTGGGTCGGGATCGGAAGAAATTTCAGATAAAGTGACATTGTTTACGTGCACATTGGGGAAAGCTGGACGTCTGCGCATCATCGTGTCAAAACGCTCCTTGCGAGAGAGCTGTAACTTATTTTGCACTTCACTGGTGTTGGTGGCGCTCATCACAAGACACAAATTTGCAATTGGCAGTTGGCAAGTAGTTAAGCGGTGTTCCCAGCAGGTACCGAACGTATTCACCAGAGCCTGTGCAAGCATCGAAAGGTTTCATAAACAAAGTGAAAAAGCATGAATTGATTTTTTTCGGTCAATTTCGCGGTCTCCAGAGAGTCTGAAAAATCACAAGTTGACTGTATAGTGGAAAGCTGATGTGTGTCTGTCCGCTGTGTTGGTTGCTGTGTGTTCCAAACATTGTAATATTATATATATTCGTGCAATGGCTGCATCCGGGTGAAAACTGCACACAGAACATTTTTTTAAGGATTCCCCCCAAAAGTATGTTTCAATCAGGGGTGTGTGAATATTCGAAATTTCGAATATTTTTGAAATAGTATTTGCTATTTGATTCGATTTGCACTGGAATTTTACTATTCGAACTTCCCAAAAACAAATGCAGTCAGCGTCCGATTGAAAGTGCCCCCTTCAGATTTTTAATATGCTTCACCTCATTACACTCTCGTATTGCGGCAAAGCTGCCTTTCAAACTCCATTACGGTTGAACATAGCCAAGAGACAGTCAATGTCCGATTAGAAGTGATCCCTAGATTTTCAATATGCTTCACCCCATCACACCCCTGCGTTGCGGCAAAGCTGCCTTTCGAGCTCTGCTACGGTCGCAAGTGTATTAACTCGGAAATGCTGGTCCCAACACGGAGATGAAAGGAAGTCCGAAAAATCGCACGCCGAAGCTTTTTAGTATCCAAAATTTCAGGTGTTATTATATATCGATGTCTACGAGGCTGATTTGGAACTTCGGACTTGAAGGGAGCACACCCTTGTCACACCCTTCAACCTAGCGAAAAGAAACACTTTCATTTTGCTATCTCATAAGAATATGCTTAGGAATCCTCTCCAACTTTTTTTTCTGCAATTTCGCTGCGAAGTATTCGAAAAATATTCGATTCGATTCGCACTCACAGTTCAATATTCGAATTCGCTTCGCACCCAAAATTTTGCTATTCGCACAGCTCTAATTTAAATATTACCCATGTATTATCCGCACCCTCGGGTTTTGAGAAGATGAGCAGTGTGGTGTGAAAATTCCAAAGCTTTTTTGCTGAAACACCCGACTGGCTGGTGAGAAGATGTAGATGGACGAACAATTTGTGGTCCCAAGAAGAATGCTCACCTCTGCATTTCATTGCAAAAAAGACAGAGATGCCTGGAAGCACTCGGCATTGCAGGATACCAAGATTGGTTATGGTTGCACAGTGACGTGCCAATGTCTACCTCGAAGCGAAAAAAAAAAGACGTCTGTTTTCTTTTTTCACTTCTTCCAGTGCAGGCGAGTACTGCCAAAAATATTTACGAAAACGAAATGTTGTGTCTCTTTCTCCGTGTAAAGACCACAACCAACAGATGCGTTTGGCATCAAAATGAAGCTTTAAAGGGACACTAAAGAGAAACAATGGATCGGTTTAGATCGATAAATTGTGCTCTGAGAACTCTAATGTCGTTAATTTCGCCATCATAGGTTTGGTAATAGAAGAGAAAATCAAGTTCATAGTTTCATTTTTAAATTTTGCGACGAAATCTCCCCGCAAGACGTCATGGATTTCAAACTGTATTTATCGTATTTTGGCACCATTGGCTCAACAAAATTACCCCAAACTTGGTATGTTAAGTCTATGGCCCCCTCAGGGGACAATGTACACTTCATTTTTACCGAATGGGAACTACGTTGTCTCTAGTAGGCGGCGTCAAAACATGTGATGTCACGGCAAATGATGCAGAAACATCAAGGTGGCGTCGCCACCCACATTTTGTTTTTGCGCGCTTTCTCGCTTACTAAGCGTCTTCTTGCAGCAAGCATGGTGTTTTGTATCGTGAAAGAGTACCTTACCATAATATGAGAAAAATCGTTTTGCTCTTTAGTGTCCCTTTAAGTTCAGGAACTGTAGGCCAAGTGAAGGTGAGACCTATGATGGAAATTGCAGATTTGTAACACATCTGCTGGGCCTGCAAACCAAGGACAAAATGCTGTTTGAAAGTGCACATTCCAAGCCTGTTAAGGGGAGATTTGGGTCTTGAAAAATATTTTTTTATTAGTTGGGTTAACTGAATGAAATTTAATACACTTATTCAGTTTTTTCTGCAGATTCAATTAGATTTTTATTATCTGCATTAGAACAAAAGATATACAATTTCTGAGAGCATATTTTTACGGTACTTTTTGGCAACTTTGCTTTGTCAAACACAAAAACAAAATATTCCGCAAGATTGCCAGAGAGCTCTTCTAGCCGATGACGTTAATTTGATTGTTTTCATCGAACTTCAAATGCAAAATAAACGTATGCAAATATAAGTGAAAATTGTGCTAGAAAATGTTCAACTACCCTATCTTTTGTTCTAGTGCAGTTATTAAAAATCTACTCAAAGATTTGGAATCTGCAGAAAAAACTGAATAAGTGTATTAAAGTGAAGCAAAACGGAAAGGCGAGCTAGTTGGTACTGATTCAGTCGCACTCACAGTTCGCACTCAAGTGCTTGTGGTGTTCACTTTCTTGTCTTCGTCTTTTTTTAGTGTGCCAACATAACCTTAGCATTGGAAAAATCATGTGAACATAAAATGGAAGATGTTCGGCGAGTGCAGCGCTTCCTTTCAAAGGTGGAAGCCTGCTGCTTACGAGGACAAGCGCGAACCTCGTAAGTCTCTTCTTGTCCCTGTGTGTTTGTGCAAGTAAGTGAAGAAGGAAAAAAACTTCCCCCAGATGGTCAAATTACGTTATTGCAGATTTTGAATTTACGAAGTCTGTGAAGTCAAGAAGAAATTGGAAAAAAAATATCAGCAACAGTATTTTGGTGTCAGCATCACTCGGAACTGTAAAATGTTCAATAGTATTTCAGAGTGTAATATTTCTTGAGACACGGGTGTACACCCAGTGCCTTCTGTACACATAAAATGTGTGTCTATTCTCCTTCTGGAGCAACAAGTTGTGTTGGCACGCAGCTTGTTGCGAGTGCGCTGAGGTCAGAGGTCAGACTGGTTGAATGCAGTTTGTCGTCCGAAGCAAAACTGTCTTTCTATGCACACTCAGTGAATGGAACAAAATGAGACTGGGAAAAGTCATCGCTGTGACAGTGGGCAGTGCATTTGACCATATTGCCGCTTTGCCCTGCATCTGAAGAACACGAAGGAGAGTGAGCGTCGCTGATGAACGAGCAGTGCCAATAGAGATGGGAAGCAACTTCCGCTGCCCCTGAAAGGGAGGGCAAATAAAGATAAAAATCAAGTTTCGCGCACTTACGTTGCAATGACGCGGGGAAACCAAAACCACAAAAGGGCAAGAAATCAGTTCTGTTTATCTCCGCAAGAAGGTGGCACAATCGAATTTCAGACACTTGTTGTAAGTCCTAGGAAGTGGCAGCACCTCCCAGTGAGCATGCATCGTCATTATGGCGCGAAATTTCAAACAGAGGGTAGAAACTGTTGCCGTACGGGAAAGATCTTGCAGGACGGAAAACCGCCACGTGACCATGAAAAAGAATTCTGCAGACTAACTGTGTCACAAAGGTGGCAAAGGAATGACCATTCGGTAAAACATGAACTAATGTATACATCTCTTAATTAAAGGGCCAATAAACAAGCTCGGGCATTTTTTTTATTACATCTTACAAACAAGCTTGCCAGTTTGTGCAGAAGGCTGTGGCAATCAAATTTTCTGAATATCGCAGCACTGCACGCCGCGCAGATGCTCTATTTTGAAAGACCACTCCCGCACCCCTCTCCAGCACCTGTCCAATCCTCTTCGATCGTGAAGTGAGGTAAAGTTGCCCATAGCCTTGGCTTGGCGGTGATGTGGCCTTGACCATGCAGTTAGCACGCTTCCTCACCGTACCGCTAGGGTGACCCTAGCGCCGCTCTGACGCTTTCATGTTGCTATCTCATAACAGCATCCTCGCTAACTTTTTTTTTCTGCAATTTCGCTTTGAAGTATTTGAAAAACATTACAGAAATATTCAAAAAATATTCGATTCGATTCGCACTCACACCTCAATATTCGAATTCGCTTCGCACCCGAAATTTTGCTATTCGCACAGCTCTAATTATTTTGGTTTCTAAGAAGTTGTAATGCGTCAAATGTGACCAAGTCAGCCTAGCGGCCGCACAGTTTGTTATGTGCTGAAGTTTATAGGGGTTTTACTTTTGTGAAACAAAAGCATGAACACAACAAGCCGCGCGTGCGAACCCGTCCCTCGTTTGGATCACACCGCGCACTAGAGGAGTGTAGTTACTCGCTACTAGTGCTACGCAGCAGCCCTAACAGTCAGAGCTGTGACCCCCTATCCCGCGGTTCGCGTTGAGTTGCGACCGCGGCGGGTTTCAGGCCAGTGGGGACAAAGACAAGTCTTTCAACTGAAGGTGTTTATTCACCCCAGATGCCAATTGCAACGATAAGTAGCAAGCACATCAAGTTAACACCTCAGAGGCGGAGTGTTCCGCACTACTGGAGGAAACAACAACAAAATAGCAAGCACACGTCGAGGGAATGATAAAGGCTCATCTCACCTCACGTGGCTGCTTTTGCACTCCGGTCCGGGGCGGTGGTTCGCACTCCATGGCCGGAGCGCTGCAGGGGTTGATGGCGGCGGTGGTGCTCACGGCTTGGGTCCGATGTGGTCAGTCACACCTCCCAAGACCGAAGACGCGGGGGCCCCCAAGGAAGCGGCGCGCTTTCCCGGGGTCTGGAGAAAAGTCTCTCCAGAAAAGGGCAAGGAGGGAAAACGGGGCATCTCGACTTCGGCCAGGGAGCAGGGCGCGAAGGGCTGCGGGAGTGGCACAGTGCCCTCTCCCACGCAATCCCTCTCGCCACTGCGCGTACAAACGTAGCAAGAAGCCGAGGTGCCGCCGCGTTGAAGACAACGGGTTGCGTGTGCAACCTCACAAGTTGTTCAAAATAATTGCGTGCGACATTTGCACGCGGTAGCTCAGTTGGTAGAGCATCGGACGCATTATTCGAAGGTCGCAGGTTCGGTCCCTGCCCGCGGCAAGTTATCTTTTCGTCCACTTTTCTTTCTTCACATTTACATTACATTTACTACTAATAATATCCCCTATACTCTCCTTGGCATTATTGTCTGTTAGTGCTCATTAATAATCACAAAGCAACAGCTCCACAACAACAAATGCGCAGCCAGGTGTCATGGTTCAGCAAGCTTTGTCTTGTGCCGCTTGGCAAACTTGCAGCAGCGGCCGCATGATGCTGCGGGTGCTCAAATTACATGAGTGCCACCTCGACTGCGGATGAGCTCTGCTTGCACACCAAACTACGCTCAGAGGACGAACGAAAGAAGGAATGCATCACTGTGAAAGTCATAGGCTGTTAAGTGCCAACAAATTGCCGGCAGAGTTTTCGTTGTATAATACGGCTTTTAACACATTCCAACATGCTGGAATGTGTTAAAATGCAAAAATTTCTAGGAGTATGGTTCGAGGAAAACATGTCATGGAATTCACATGTATCAAAACTTGTCTCTGAATTAGGCAAAACTGTAGGCTGCATGTATATAAGCTATCAGACCTTGTACCATTGTGGCTTAAAAAGGCTATATACTACGCCCATTTCTATTCTCGGTTATCCTACTAGTATGGGCAAAAACGTCAGCTCAGAACCTCAACAAACTAGAGATATTGCAGAAAAAAGTTGTTAGAATATTTGAAAATTTTTATGGGCTTCCTAGTGAACTACGTACTCATCAGCTCTTTATAAATCACGATCTTACTAGAGCAAGTGACCTTTACACATAAACTAATAAACTAATACTTTATACTCAGAAATACGAACTTTATCAGCCGATACACTCTTCGAAATCAACTAAGACCAGTTCCCTTTTCTCGCACACGTTACGGAGAGTGCCTTCTACACTCCCTGATACCAACAATATTGAACAAGTATTTAACTAGTTCGATCTGCCTGAACGTAAATTCAAGAAACGTGTGCGAAGTATGTTGTTACACATACAGCAACTGCTCAAACAGCACTATCTTTTGTTATCATGTTTTACGCATTTTTTTTCTTTTGTATAAAAATTGTTGTTCTTGCGCATGTGCATACAAGATTTATGTGACCCATGTACATTTGTGAGCTTATTTTGTTCACTACGAGGAAAAGATATAAGCTCTTGTTTCTGACCTATGCATGTACAGTGAATTACGCGATATTTTTGTAAAATGCCTGCTGCACTTGAATGGGTTCTTGGGCTCTCTCAAGATGTCTCCGACATCTTTTCGCCTAAGGACCTCCGACTTGATGTTGTTGGAAATAAACTTGACTTGACTTGACTTGAAATAACACTTTTTCTCACAATGAAAGGTCAATTTTTGAGAACATCTAAAACGTCAATATTATCAACAGCAGTGCTCTACTAATCGAGAGATTAAGATAAGTGTAGGCACCACCAGTGGGACATTTTGGAATGAGCCCGATGACATCAAGAGTCCCAAGTGCAATTACTCACTAGTATTCAAACTACTTATAATAAAAAATAACATTTTGTGCATTACAAGACGTAATAAAATGCTGCTTCTGTATTTCTTTTTGATTCACTGAAAAAAGGACTTGGCATTACCATGGCAAACGGCATGGGTGGTTCAAAAGTTCCGTTTTCACCGGGCTGCGCTCCGCTCACGCGGTCTTGCCTCAGTGGTAGTTTTCACTTGCATAGCCACATCAAGGGTAGTTTCATTATCGCATATTCCTGCTGTGCGAGCTTTACTGGCTCTTAAAACTCGCTCTAACTGCAATATAGAGAAAATGCCGCGTCCATGAAAATGCCGCGTCCATGTCTGTTGCAGCAACGAAATCAACGACTTTCCAATGGCCGCCACGGAGGGAACTCCTAAGCTCAAAGTGTCTAAGCGTCTAATTGCCACACTTCTATGAATGTGGGATGAACAACAACAAAACCTACTTGTGTGCTCACTTCGTTTTCGTGCAGAGGACTACGAAATCAACCATAACGTAAGCATTAAGTCGTGTAACTCGCCTTTCAAAGTACTGCTTCCCCGCAGCGCTGTTTCGTCGGTCTTGTCTGGATGCTGCATGCCCACGTAAGGGAAATGGAAGAATAAAGAAATGGTTCGTAGGTTTTGAAAAAGTAAAACTATATTACTAGGAAGGGCTACATATCGTTCTCATGGCGGTTTTCGTGAACCGTTCCTCTCCGCACCTCAAAACCAAATGAATCGTCAGGCGCCTTCTGCACGATTCCTCGGAGGGGATGAACATTGGTCCGACGTGTATCACACAAGTTAAGGCTGCGCACACAGAGTTGATGGGTTGATCAAGTCACATTTTGGCGGGATGGTGCACCAGTGGCGTAAACAGAGGCTCACTGAGCGGCCCCAGCACAAATACACACACCCCCATGGGGCGGCTGTATTCATGCACTGACGGCCAGATCACATGCAGTTTCCCGACTCTAAACAACAGTGTCCCAGTATCAAGCACTCCCACGGAAAACATCGCATTACAATGCAAGCAGCAGCGGCCAGCAAAACAAGTATAACAAGAAGTATTTTTGCGTGCGTTTCCAGTGTAGGCGCAATGTTGCCAGATAACGGGAGGTGCTGGTGTAGCGACAGCTAAAGGCGGCTTTGGGGAGCGCTTACATCATGAGTCCATGAGAGGCGGGCAGTTTGAATTGTGCTAACACTATGCGGACCACTAAAATGTGATTTTCTTTCAAACTAAGCATTTCCTTGGCACGAAACAATCACTACGAGGTTTCTGGAATGGTATTTCAAAACTCCACAAGGTGTTGTATTTTGCTTTTAGTGTCCCTTTAATGCCATTCCTCATCTAATGCCTTCTCTAGAACTCATTAGACTGAGAAATGCATACTCTCAAAACCAAAGCTTGCTCACTGCAATACACGTAATGCATTTGAAATAGCATCTATTGTGTCAAAAATATTTTATACATGACTTTAGAAAAATCCCATGTTATTCTGCGGTTACACTGCAGCAAACTTCACTGAAGAATTGCAACGGTTTTGACATGACAGGCACAGATTCTGGGCTTCAGTTTCAACATGCAATGGCCAAAGTTGCTGTGGTGTAAAAGACAGCAACAAACTCAAGCTAATTGCGCCATAGTACTACATGTATATGGTGCTGTTATTCATATTGTAAAGCGCAGAACTGAAATGACAAGGACAGGACAGGGAGTAAACACACACGCAAGCGCTCACTTTCAACAATGATTTATTGGAAGCCGTATATACATGAAAACTTGTGATCACTCAGGCATGCGCTAATGTGGAGGCATCAAGGAATGATAATTCTTTTCCATATAATGACAATGATGGTGCGCTCATGCAACCTTGTCCTAACATATGTGTGGTAGCCGATTCAACAATCAACCGCGTAGTTTCCTCTTTGTGCATGCGTACAACCGAGCACTCATCAAACACAGGCACGTGCGGCAATGTACGAAAAGCAAACCATCTTTAGATTGTTTTGGTGCTCTGCCATTGAGGCACCGCCCCGTTTGCCCTATGTAGTATTTTCCACGATGCAGGTGCAGTTACACGGTTCCATGGTGCTGTTAGACGCACTTATATTTTACTTGGCTTTTACAGTGTACATGTTTATGTTTTATCACCCTAAAATTTCTCACTTCAAAATCACTGTTATCGACAAGGTCAAATGCCTTTAAATGCCATCAAGAAAAAAATGTCATTCAGAACTTAATGTTTTAACCACAGAATGTAATTTCTTGTGTCCGAAAGAAGGGAAAGTTTTTCAAGGGGCTCGTTTCTTTGTTAGACTCAACCAAGTGTATTTAACAAACAATTCAGTCAAGGAAAACTTAGGGGCCATTAATTGTTGGCTTTTAGCTGTGGTCTAGTAGTTAAGATTTCAATTGAAATGAATTAAAGTGGACAAAACATTGCAGTGCAGAAGAGACCTGGGCCTGTTAGTACATCCGAGCTGTGAAGGACAAGAGGAGAAAATTTCATGCATCACAACTGTCATGTATCGCGTACTGTTCTCTTGTGGTACAACATGAGGAGGAATGAACTTGCCTGCTCATTGCAGAGTGGGCTCACCCGTTTTTAATGATTACTGGTCAGGGAACAACATGGGCATTGCAGTCGCCAAAAGAGGTGGCTTTTTTTTTTAGAGAAATGTAATCAGAAGGTGTTTATATTTGTACGGTATTTTAAGTTCATTTTAGTTGATGGCGAATGCGCAGAGTTTTCATCTCTACTGCATCGTGTACAGCACATGTGCATCTTGGTTTTCATTTCAAACCATTGTTGTTTCATGAAAGTGTTGCCAGTCCCAGCGTGTGTGATCGTAAACTTTTCTCCTCTTATGTACACAGGCGTCCACTGTTAAAGGGAACATCGGAGCGTGTGGCGGCAGCTCAGCGCCACCGCCGGCCGTCGGCTGCAACGAGATTCGCGCAGACGCAGTGATCACCGTGCCCGGTGCTCTTTCGTCGCGTCAGTGGTTCGCTTCGCGACGATTCGCAGCGCAGAAGCAGACGGCAGCAGACGACGAAAGAGCACGACTCACAGCGCTCACTGCGCCTGCGCGAAACTCGTTGCAGCCGCTGGCCGGCGGTGGCGCCGAGCTGCCGCCACACGCTCCGATGTTCCCTTTAACAGTGGACGCGTGTGTACATGTCCTTCAAGGCTGGGTTTGTTGATCTTTTAAACAAAAAAATCACCCTTTCGGTCGGTGAGATGTGAAGCCACAACATTCAAAGTGTGGCTGGTATAAGCTTGCCTCATTTAAAGTAGCCGTTGCATACAGGCCAGTTGTTGACCTTGCGAGGCTACATGTTGCAGTTTTTTTTTATGGTGTTTCGATGATGTGTCATTGCACATGCACAGCATAAAGTATAGATATTGACGGGTGTTTTTGGCACTAAACAGTCATTAGCAGCATCTGTTATTTGTGCTAAATGAAATTAGTGATAATGGAAGTGGCTTGGTACACCATGATCCTGATGCCAGCATTTTGCATGAGGCAGGTGGACAGTGCAAGCACCAAGTTGCCATTGGGAATTTTCCCAAAGAATGTTGTTTCGGTCCGTTTGAACTCACCAGTGTGAAGAAATTGACATTCCTCTCGTGAGGTGCTGCGCCATAGCTACTTTAGTGCTTGGTTTAGCAGAGGCAAGAAATGCACATTTTGACAGCTTGAGAAAAGATTGTAGACTGACAGTGATTGAAATGTAAAACCAGGTTTGCCAGTTAGCTGTGGAGGCATCTTAGTGTCGGAGAAGTGGCCTCGATAGCCAGAAAGAGCGAGGTGAGGCGAACGAGGACACCCTCGGTCTCCGCACTGCTGGCTTGATGAACTTTTGGATGCACAGTGGGCTGAGAGCAGTGAACAGTGCCAGAGAACACGATATTGGAGGCACTACTACAGGAGTGATGCTGCTGTTGCTGCAGGCACTGACTGGGCCGACCCGAATGACCCCACAGTGATTGCAGAAACGGAGCTGCTGGGCGCTGCCTCATCGATTGAAGCAGCCGCTCGGAAGCTAGCCAACTTGCAACCACGCAGAAGCGTCAAGGTGAGCTTCCTGGTTTGTTCTTTTTCCCGCATGCTTTGCTGCTGTGCATCCTCTTGAGCTAAGTGCAGCAAAGCTCCCGTCTCAGCTACACAGTTTTTTGTTTCTTTGCTGCAACATCTATATTGCCTTGACATTTCTTGACGTGATCGGGTACAACTACTCGGCACAGCCCGCTCAGCAATGTTTGGGAAACTTCTCAATTGTTTTAGACTATTCTGATAAGAGTGTGCCCTTGACATGAGTAATCGAGTTTATTCTGGAGCTAATGCGATCCCCAGCAATAACGCAGGAATTTTCTATCATTCATTTATAAAAGACAATGCATTTCATCCGACCATCGCCGACCGTACTCGCCGCTACCATTGTATTGAGTGCTACTCGCTTGTACAGTTAGTGCACTTGTTTTTCTGGGCACAAGTTCACCCAGTAAAGGGTTTTGTCTTTAACAGTCTGACACCTTCTTCACCATCACAACACGTGACAATATCCTTCTTAAACATGTTGATGGAAGTTACTGCCTCATCAGTAGGCAGAATATTCAGATTGAACCTGCAGTCCTTTTAGATGTACGCTATCATTTTGCCATTTATTCAAGCTACTGTAGTGTCTTCTGAATTCTTGCCTAACATAAAAGACCTCCCCCCCTTTTTTATAACTGAAATACTGCAGAAGATGGTTCATTTTTTGACATTGCTCTGTTTTTGTTTTGTTTTGTTTTGTTTTCATTTTAGGGAGAAGCATTGTTTTTATTCAGTGATAACAGCCACTTATCAATGTCCTCAGTAAGAAATGTGTATCTTTGAAATGAGGAGCACACAACAAGATGTGTTCACTTGCATCACCCATTTCATTGACACATTGTGCAATGTGTTTTGATGTGTGAATGCCATGCTCTCCAGAACGACCCAGAATACGACCACTTTGCTTTGGATACACAGAAGAATGGCCTTGCTGTGAGATATGTTTGATATTCTTGGTTGTGATTCTGAGCCAGCCAGGAGTCAGACATATTCCCATAGAGGGTGCCAGCTACTTCCAAGTCTATAAGATGCTGCAGTGTTCACACATGCATAGCGTGGCAGGGATCCCGAAATTGAATCACTGCTTGCAGTGCACAAAAGCATAGCTCTTGGGAAAGTGTTTCTTGGGCCTGACACCTGCTCCTATGGCAGGACTCGCTTAAGCTGCAGTCACCAAATCCTACAATGTCAGCTAACATTGCCATCTGAAAGAAGGCCTTTCCCATATCTGTCAGGGGGAACGTCACTGATTCTACTTCTGAACAGTAAAATACCAAGTTTGAGTTGAAATATCGAAGTTAATGGGAGGGTGCCGCAGTTGCTATGCAATTATTTGGGCCCCTCTTTTCTGAAGGTGAATGAGGGATGTCAGGTGTTGGCCAAGGATGAAATGCAGTGGGTTAATGGAAGCATAGTAAAGTGATTTGAGCATATGTTGCTGAGAACAGTGTCTTGTGCGAATGAGTACGCAGGTGCCAAAAGCAGTCTTCTTGATGACAGCTTTTTACGTGAACCTTGTGGTGTTGTGCCAACTGGTTTTACTTATGTTATTCGTTGCCTTTACCGCTGACTCCCGGCGCGCACTACCTCGCTATATACTCTTTAGCGGTACACGCCAAACACCACCGCGGGTTCGAGCACTGCGAGCTGCATGCAGGGCGCCGCGTCCTTCAAGGGAAAATTCTTCAAGGGAAAATGGCGTCGAGCAACTGGGGCGGACGCCTGAATCCCTACATCCTTATACTGTTTAGTTGAGAGTCTAATGTGACACCTAGAAATGTAATGAGGTACATTTGATAGGGTGATGACGCAGTTATCGATGTATATTTCAGGGACGTTGTTCTGGGACAAGTGAACTGACATAAAAGTTGCTTTAACAGGGTTGATTTTCGACAAGTTGTTCTTGCACCGGGAAACAATATTGGCGACGTCAGCATTTAATTTTGTTAGTAGATTAATATCTTTGTCACTGGAAAGTACCGTGGTATCATCAGCATAAAGGATGCACTCAGAATAATTAAGTGATGATGGTAAGTCGCTTTATGTCAATATGGCGCAAGAGAGGATCCCAAAATTGATCCTGGTGGTTAGTCATTATTGGAAAGGATAAAACACCGCCATAGTTGACAACCTGGGTTCTGTTAGTGAGGTAGCTTTGCAAAAGTGTTATAGCAGGCCCACAAATTCCTAGGGATTCAAATGTACGATATAAAATGGACTGGTTAATAGTGTCAAAAGCTTTAGTTAAATGAATAAATATCGCTTCTGCCTATAGCCCATTATCGATAAACAGTTTTATGCTATCAGTTAGTTTTATTAGTGCTAATTTGGTAGATATCTTAGCATGAAAGCCAAACCGCTTAGGTGACCAAAGGTTAAATTTTTTTAGGTAGTCCATTAGGCAATTAACAATTAGCTTCTCAATTAGTACTTTACTAAAGAATGGGAGGATGGTTATAGTAAAGCACTGCACGGGCCATGATTCTCGACCCGGGCCTGGCCCAAACACGAGACGAAGTTTCACCTACTGGCCCAGCCCGATCTGCGAACGTGGAACGACAGTAAGGCGTCTTCAGTTGCAAATATCTGTTCTGTTAAAGCATGCTTCGCTAACAACTGTACTTTAATTCCTTGTAGTAATTCCTTGTACAAAAGGGCCTCACGGGGGAAATAGTTGAGTGGACATACGGCATACGATGAGCGTTTGTTCGGCAGCGGCATACTGTACCTAATTTCTCTGCAAGTACAGATAGGAAACATTGAGCGTTTTGTAGCCCATGTTGTAGTGATAAGTGATTCGCAGCTTGAGTTCAGTTTCAATGGGGAGCGCAATAAAAACTGAAGAGACAGAGAACTTTTACTTTTATTGCGTTCTCTACTGAAATTTAAAGCATCACCATCATCATGAGCCTGACTGCGCCCACTGCTGGGCGCAGTCAGACTTCTCTCTCCCATAGGAGAAGGGTGTCTTGAAGGGCCAGTTGGTACATCATACTGCGAGGAAACAGCACGCAAAACAGTAACAAAAGCGCTTGTGTTGTTTGTTGCTTCGACATAGTCCCGTTTTCCACGCTGTTTCCTCGCAGCCTCTCCCATGTTCTTCCAGTCAACCTGATCCGTTGCTTGCTGCGGCCACTTTACACCCGCACACTCATCTGCCCACTGAACTTTCTCTTTAGCAGGCACTTTAGCAGGTGACGCACGCAGCTTCTTGTTTGCGCTGATATTTAGATAAACTGGGTGAAACATATATTTTACATTGTACTATCCGCGTCAAATGAAACCCAAACAGCAGCAAGCCTTCGCATGGTATGTATAATGCGCGCTGTCCTGTCATCACCATTGACAGGCGCGCATCCACTTTGACCGCACTGTGCATATGCGCGCCTGTCCTTGGTGTTAACTGGACGGCACGCACTATACCATTGCAAAGGCTTGC